>NC_039358.1:147949020-148121573 GCF_003573695.1 Papaver somniferum | reverse complement strand
AAAAAAAAAAAAAAAAAAAAACGCACGCATCTGGTCGGCCGGAAGTTTGCCGGCGGTAACGGCGACTGGCGGCAGGTGGCGGCACAACTTCAAGCTTCTCCTGCTGGCGTGAAGGAGGAGAGGTGATGGAGAGCTGGACGTGGAAATTTTTTTTTTTTAAAAAAAAAGGGATTAATTCCTTTTATACAATTTTTTTTCCAAAACCTAATTTTCCAAGGATTTCCTTATTGGGCCCGGCCCGCGAATCCTAACCGACCACGGACTCGTCGTCCAAACCATCGGTTCAACACCAATTTATGTTCATCAAACGACGCTCCAATCATGACATTGAAGCCTTCATCGAGTCGTGTTTTTCTCATGTCTCTAAATCCGTTAACGTCTCAACTTACGACTAAGTTCAATTACTGGTATTATTATTTATGGCCGGAAAATCACCATTTAATGCTGACTGAGGAACACAGCTTTCCTCAATAAGCAGGGGACTTAATGTAGATGGTGGATTTTAGACAAGGGATAAAATCATAAACTCATAATTATACGAAGCTATGATCCAGCAATCAGACGTGAGTATTGAGACACGGGTCTCTCATCGAATTCTCAACGGAGAGTACTTTCTCTCATAGTACATGTAGATATGTAGTCTCACGACTGGACAACGGAATATCTCATGAATACTGAACACTTTCAGTGATTATTTCTATATAGTATCACGAGATGGACGGCTCCTAGACAGCTTGCTCTGCTAGTATGAAGCGATAACGTCTTCAGGAACAAACAACGAGTTTACCCTGACTATATAAAGGATATGACTTACCGACAAGCTCATATCGGGATAATTAATTCTCCTAGACAGCTTGCTCTGCTAGTATAGAGCCACAAAGTTAATTATTCCTAATTAAGATTAATTCTGTCGTGACATTCACTACTGAATTCCCAGAATAATCTATTATTGCTCCTATTCCATGGTCGAATCCACGAATGGTCCCATGGAATGGCAATAAACAATTGTTCCGATTCTATGATCGAATCCACGGCTTGATCTCATAGAATAGCAATAACTATATTATCTCATTACTTCGATTTCATGATCGAATCCACAACTGGTCTCATAAATGGTAATAGATAAATCTTAATTACTCCGATTCTATATTCGAATCTACGATCCCATGGAATGGTAATGCTCACTTTATTATTCTGAATTCGTAGTCGAATCCTCAGCTGATCTTATGAATTAATAATAAACATCTTATTACTCAGTTTTGTGAATTATTCTCCACCAAATTCCACAATTATTAATAAATAATCAACAACCGGGCGTCTTAGCTACCTCTAAGTAAGCCCCGATTCAAATGGTGAAGGTGTATTCAACGACGATACACTAACAGTCACCGCACGAACGAGTATTTCAAAATACAACGAAACGATGAACCTATGCAAAATAGGGAAGAAAATAATAAATAATTAAAAATATTGACCAGGGTGCTGGGAGCACGGACACACGACCGACCGACCATGTCGTGGTCAATCCCACGCCATTTTTATATTTTTAATGCATTTTTATTATTTTCCATGATTTGATGAAAATTCTCTCATTTTATCAAATCTCCTTCGTCTCGAGGAAACTCCTCGGTTTCATGGTATATTCATAAATTCGTAAAAAATAATATAAAATTAAGGAAAGAAGTGTCGGGCGTGACCGTTGTCCAACCGGCCATGCCTTGGTCCCAGCCGGCCCCACACCTCACCGTTCCTCATTATTTTATTATTATTATTATTTCTCTAATATCATGAAAAAACTCCTTAATTTCATGGTATTTTGCACAAATCATCAAATAATAAATAAAATTATGAAAACTTGTGGGACCGGGACACTAGCCGGCCGGCCATGCCCTAGCCGGTCCCACACGCCCCTTGTTTTATTATTTTTTTTTCCTTGAATTCATCAAATTCCTTGATTTCATGGTATTTCTCTCAAATTAGGAAAAATTCCCTCAAATCATGAAAAATATTTAAAAAAATATAAAAAAAAAATTATGAAAACTCGTGGGACTGGGCCCCTAGCCGGCCGGCCACACCCCCACGGTCCCACACGCCCGTGTTTTTATTATTTTGATATTTTTTGCTTCCTTGAACTCATGAAACCTCCTTCAATTCATGGAAACTCCCTAAATTCATCAAATTTCTTAAAATTCATGAATTCTTCATAAAATTAAGGAAAATGGCACCACGGGACCGTGGTCACGACTGGCCGACCATGCCTTGGCCTCGGCGGTCCCACGCCTCCTTATTCCTTATTTTATAATTATTTTCCATCATCTCATGGTGTTTTTCCTCAGTTTCGTTGAAACCCTAATTTTGGCATATTTTCTCGAATGGATGCTCAATTGCACGCCAGAAAGTATCAAAATTATCAGGACTGAGATGCGGACGCCTTGGGGACACGAGCACGCTATCTTGACCGACCAAGATTGGCTCTTTAGCTTACAGAAGCCGGTCCCATCAAGTTTCATAGTTTTGACCTAATTTGCACAATTGCACATATTAGGTCCAAGACTCTTCCAAACACTTCGGATTTTCATGAAGTGATCATCAGGCGGTCACGTGACTACCCAGGTCCGGTTTCATGACCCCATGGTCGGTCCCTCACTCCGTCATAATTAATTAGGTTTTCTCACCTAAGGCTCAGACGAGCATTTTAAAATAAATGATTAAACCAACATTTAATCATTCTTTCACCAACAAATCGTCAACTCTTCAGGAGTTCTTTGTATTTTCTCACGTGAGCATATGGACACTACATGGTTGATCCAAGGTCCCATGTAGTCGCTCCCTCTTTCGTCCCATGGTTAAACTTCTGACGAACCATGAATTGATCATCAATTGATCAAATTAGGGTTCTGAATCCAAGGATCATCATTCCAGATTCCAACCTTAATAGTTTTACGACGACCTCATGGTCATTAATTTTATTAATTATGCTCGGTTCAACGACCAGTATTCTAATTAATATTTTTGGTACGCTGCCAATAATCCATCAGATGAGCAACACATGCTCAGACGATCAAATATTCAACAATTCATCACATGAGCAACACTTGCTCAGATGATAAATATTTGCTCAAACCAAGGAATATTGGTTCAACAATCAATATTCAACGATCCATCGAATGAGCAGTACTCGCTCACTTCATCGTAAG
Organism: Papaver somniferum; assembly: GCF_003573695.1. Classification (NCBI taxonomy): domain Eukaryota; kingdom Viridiplantae; phylum Streptophyta; class Magnoliopsida; order Ranunculales; family Papaveraceae; genus Papaver; species Papaver somniferum. The sequence goes on along the minus strand of NC_039358.1, from coordinate 148,118,376 downwards.
AACTATACCTCTGTCTCATGACATGTTCAATTCATGAGTTTCAGAACATCATGTTCAACTCAGCATCTACATGGACTCATCGTCCCATCAAACCACGAAGTCATCAATTGACTAACATACCACGAGACGTCAATCGTGTCACTTTGGGGGGGATATCACTTAGGGTTTTGGTCTGGCGGTGTACGCCACGTGTGTTCATACACACGTTGGAATGTGAGAAAGTAGTGCAATCAGTTGAAGGAGTCCAAAAAGTAGTGGATGGAAAATCAACCAAGTCATCACACGATGAGCAACTGGTCTCAAACACGATTTCCATTTCCCCACTCTTTCATCCCATCAACTGTCACACTTCACAGAATAATAGTGTCTAAAATTCCAGCAATATAAATAAGTCTCTGAATCATGATTGAATCATCAGCATCAACAGTATCATCAATCTCACGTCTCATCGACAACACGAGATCATCAACTCATCAATTGAGCAACTACTCTCAATTGAGCAATTTCAATCATTCAGAGCTTATCATATTCAGAATTCATACACCCACAATCTTTGATTACCATTGATTCCACACATTTTCCAGCTTCCCTCCTACAGATCAACCCATCCTCTCTTGTGACCGAATTTACTCTGGAACGGTCATTGTCTTGATTTAGGCCGGAGTACTACAGATTGATCTCTCGAATCTAAAGCACCCCCTTTGCAGCGGTGCATCTTTGTGTGGTTTAACATTTCGCTCGGTTCGAGGAGTCTCCTCCGTACGGTCGTCTCCTCAATTCCTTAAAAACAAGCAAATCGTTTTTCCTCATCTACACCTGGTCTGAGACATCTATAAGCAGACTAGATATCAATACTTATAGTTTTGATCACTAACATTGACAAACATGCTTGAGATAGCAATGCATGCGAGTTTGACCGAGCAGTGCTTTAACACGGATGATTGGATCAAACGAAAGATCCGGGTGATGAAAATCGATAGCAACTTTCCAAAGGTCTGGCTATCCTCAAAATCCAGACTTATGCAACCCGAAGTGTAGCCTATATTATTATTCACCTCACAAGTATAAAAATTGCAGAAGCAACAAAGTATGAGACGAAGAGACTTTGTTGATTACTATCTTGATTGTTGGAGCAAGGCTCTACAAACAGTCAAGATCAGGATACTCGAGTTATCAAGATAAAAGATAACATGACCTGGCTTCACGAATCCCAATGAAGTCTTTACAGTCGCTAAACCCTAAAAGGGTTTCAGGAGAGGACGACTCTAGATACAACTAGGATACACAAAAAAGTAGTGTCGGGATTCAAAAATCCTAGTTGCCAAAAGTTCTCCTTATATAGACTTCAAAGCCTAGGTTGCTTTAGGTTTAAGCTAAGATAGCTTTGGAACCAAGCAAACAATATTCACCGTTAGATGAAAGTTTTGAATCTTATTCATATATACGAGATACACAATCTGGTTAGGTAGAACCGTAACCGAACCGTGTATAAAGACTATGTCCAAAATGGTTAGCCGAAACTAGCCTATTTGAACTGTAAAAGCTTAACACTCATTTTGATGTTCACTAAGAGATTAATATCGAGTCACAATCATGTGATCAAATGAGTATAATGTTAATTAGAGAATTGATCAAATGAAAATCACTTCATAGAAATAATTTAATTAAACTTGAATCATAATCGAAAGGGTTTGTACATGTACAAAGTACAATTACTTGAATCGTTCATGAATCGGCTGAGTCACAGTACGCAGATCGGTTTGAAAATTTATAAGCAATAACCGAGTTCCGGATTTGACAAAACTTTTGCAGTTCACGTACCAATTTGCAACTTAGGTGCAACTCAAAGTTCCAGAGTTGACAGAACTTTTTCAGTTCACGTACCGGTTTGCAAACTTAAGAATTTTTACCGGTTTCGGAGTTCACAGAACTTTTTCAGTTCACGTACCGGTTTGGGTACTAAACTGGTTCTAGAACGTGGAACTGTTTTGGCTCGCATACTGGTTTGATTTTTTTGACCCGGTTCCCTTATCACAGTTACAAAGTGGTTTGCATACAAATATGCATACATATCAGGATCACGAAACAAACAGATTTTCCCATGATGTACATACAAATATGCATATCACACAAATTTGAAAGTCGATATATAGTTACTCCGCTACGTGTACGAATACATGTAATACGGCTTCAGACATATAACAGTTTTCTCAGTTTGTAAGGCTGATAACATTGTCTTGTATTCGAAACATTACTGAATAACATAAATGACACATATCACTATTCCAGACTATTTTCGAATGAGGAACTTGAATCATGATTTGGTTCCAAACAATAAATTATTTTCCACCGAAATTTGATCAAGTATGAAAAAATGTTCATTAAGCTTAGTCATTATATTTCAAGAAATTCGTAAATTAAATAATTAGTTCTCGACTCGAAATTCTTGTCTATGCAAGCTAGTCTAATTAGTTATGCGACAATCGTCTCAAGGATAGAAAAGTGAATATAACTTAAGAAATAGGTGCTTCAGTTTTCACTTACCTTTTGTTGATGAAGTTCTCCAAAAGCTTCGGTTGATCTTCGCCTTCAAACGGTAGAACGCAAATGATGTCTGTTTAGTTTCTCAACTACCTCTATCCTGGACCGAGACTTAACTAATTGTAGACTAGAAATCAAGATATAGTTTTGACAACTAAATTCAACAACAAGCTTTATATAGCAACACTTGTGAGTTCGACAGAGTAATGCTCTAACAACTTGTATATTCCTCCTTGATACTTTGATCACAATGAGATGATCAAGTATCCAATAATAGAGTTTCATATATATGACTTCGCATGTTATGTTTTCAATTTAAACGACTTGAAAGCAATGTAGATAGAAATGGAAAGAATTCAAGTCTTATATTACTAACCTCAAGTACAAGGATGGTGTTTTCGTTGATGTCGATACGTCTTCAGAATCTCCAGGTCTTCAAAGTAATATGTCTCAACATTTATAGACTTCCTAGTCTAAGCTAACGAAGTTGACTTTAGTAATTTAATTAAACGACTTTGAGTTTTGATACTAAAATATGACAACCAACCTTGACATAACAACCTTGGTGGGTTCAAAACAAGCCGCTACAAACACTAGCCTACTATCAGACTTCGGAATGGAATGTACTTGAGATTGAATTCACTCTCCTAGGAACTCAGTTGCAGTCGTGCTCCTTACATCTCATGAACCTCGCAAGGGTCTACACAATTGATTCCATTAGATAACCTCATTTACAGCCTAAGAGTTGATTCACCTAAGTGAGGACTTTCGTTACCAATCTGCCTCTAACAGATTAACCTGTTTGATTTTCCTTTTGATCGAATAGATTAAGGATTGTAAATCTTCTTGCAATAAATAAAGCTAGTAAACCTCACAAATTCGGAATACTTATACTTTGTTAGATGAGAAGCCTATATTATTAACCACCCATCAAGATTAATCTTAAAACTATCAATAAATAAAAGTTTTAGATATTTATCTCGGGGAATCACAAAGTCTATGACGAAGAGAACTTTGCGACTTCTATCTATCTAGTTACTGATAGAGATTACTAAAGCCTCGATAACAGAAAAAAAACAAGATCAGGATACATAAACTAGGTAAAGATAGTCGGACCTGCCTTCACGAATCTCTAAGTGAAGTCTTTAAGTCGTAAACCTAATTATGTTTCTCGTAGGAAACCTAGGTTCATAGAAGACGACTCTAGCAAACAACTAGGTCATGAAAGTGTTAGGGATTGAATTTTCTGGTAGTTTTAGTTTCTTTATTTATAGACTTTCAAGACCAGGATTGCTTAGAATTAAAGCTAAGATAACTTGAGATTCAAGCATACACTTTCTCTGTTAGATTGTTAGGAGTTCATGTAAGCATGTGAGAAGTTTTTCTTGGAATTACATGGAAGAATATACACTATGGTCCAGAGTATCAGAACTGTGTATAATGATAATTCATGGAAAGTATGTACTTGAAGCCATTGATAGTTTTTAAATCGTAATTATGTTCATTTAAACACTTAAGACTTAAATCATAATGCATATACACAAGGTGTTTTAGTGATTAAAGATGTCTTAGAGGTGATATTGAAGGTCTTGGATTATGACGTGGATAATAGCATTCAGATCATTAGAGATGTATTTAGCATCGCTGATTTCGGCCCCACTATATGCAGCTATGTCTTTTACAATAGTTGCTTCGCCTTATGCAACCATTAGAGGATTATACCCACTTACCATAAGAACCCATGTTTTGAAGTCACGAGTTTGCAAGAAGGATTGAATAATTTTTTTCCACCATAAGTAATTTGTGTCAACGAAGGCTTGCGGTAAATTAATAGAGATTGCACTCTTGTCTATAATTCAGATTGCCACAAACATAGACTTGTAAGGTCTAAATGTGTTTTCATGCTCTGATACCAATTGAAAAGGAGAGGTACCAAGTACACCACAACCTTTTTTGTTCAGCAACATGTACAGACAAAACCTAATACAATTGCAAGTATGCCAACTTAATGATCCTTGACAATATGTAAATAGAGTTTATATCACTATTTCTTCTTGATCAAAAAGTTAAGACTCAAGAGTCCATGAACTTGATTGTTAAGAAAAGTACTTGGGCGATCTCAAAAATCAATATCCAAGATCAATCTAGTCGTATCTAAATAATCAAATCGGAATTATGCCAAGTATAAAACTTGTTATCTATCATTTAAGATATGAATTCTACAAGAACGAGAATTGAATACATACTACTTATGTAAATCCAATTATAAAGATAAACAATATAGTACGGAAAAGTAAAAACATAAGACACCAGAATTTTTGTTAACGAGAAATCCAAAACTTCAGAAAAATTTCTGGACCACATCCAGATTTGAACACCGAACTGTATTAAGCCACTACACACACTATCCTACTATCAAACTTCATTCTGGAGTGTGGTTAAGACCGACCTATGAGAAATTCAATTGCAGTCCTGCTCCTTATGTCTCTTCAACCTCGCAAGGGTCTGCGCAATAGATTCCCTTAGATGACGTCCTTTACAGCCTTAGAGCTGCTTCAGCCTAAGTGAATACTTTTGATATCAATTTTCCTCTAACAAATAAGCTTATTTGATTTCCCTTTTGATCAAATATCAAGGCTCAGAAATCTGTTTACAATACACAAAGCTAGCAAACCACACAAATTGGAACACTGACACTCAGTTAGCTGAGAATCCTGAATTATTAACCACCTTGCAAGAACAATCGTGAAGTAATAAATTAAGAATAGCTTTCAGATATCTATCTTGAAGAATCATAAAGTCTAAGAATAATATAAATTTGCAATTTCTATCTATCTCGCTCCTGAAAGAGATCACTAAGACCTCGATAACAGAAAGAGCAAGATCAGGATACACAAAATGTGATGGAACGGAAAATTTATGCCTGGCGCGCCTGGGCGCGCATGCCATAACTTCCCTGATGCGCCATGATGATGCTACGATCACGGCCTTAAAGCTAGGCAAATGCATGTCCATTTTCCCTTGCAAGCATGCTCGTGGAGCATGATGCGGCTAACTTATCTTCCAAACCGTTCCAACTTACCCTTGTTTTGCGAAGGGTTTAAGGCCTTGAAGGCTATGGCGATGCACCTTACATGCATTGCCTCAACGTAGGATATTCATCACTAAATTTCCTATCTAGCTGAGTAACCGTCGTACCGCCTCTTCCCGTAACTTAGGCATTTCTGAGAGCATGAACTTTTCTTTCCCATGCCAAGGGTGCATCAATCAGGCTAATGCTATACTATCCTTAGGATTATGCAAGCTCTCTAACTTGCATATCGATGTAGCTTACTTTCGTGGCCGTGCCCAACTCGCAATTGGTGCATATGCCAACTCCCTGTAGCTTGATAGGCAGTATGAGCATCCAGTGAATGGCATGCAACTAGCATCATAAAGTGTGGCCACAATCATCTCTTGCGTTGAGCTATCGAGCCAGATTATATGAGAGGCCAAAATGCCGCAATTATCTCTCAATTAGATGATATGAGCGACAAAGTGCTGGACCGGACATGTTGAACTCATTGCGCCTGCCTACGTACCCTTCCATACTCTAAAGGGATCAAGCACATGTCGTAGTTCATCCTCTAAGGGACAACAACTTAAGCCAAACTCGTTTGCAAGGCCGTGGTCAAGCAATAATGGAAATGGCCTAGTCCGTATAGGCCGTTCCGTCAAGATGCATCCAAGGAATGCATAATTGGTACGCGGCATGGCATAGTGATTCACATGCTTAATATGCTACATTGGTAAGGCTACACAACTATAAATGAGGCTTACACATCATTTATACTCTTTTGGCTAAGCTATGCAACTTACTTGGTACATGGTCCGCATGTGCACCTTCAACCAACTACCCCTCCCTATATATGTTAACTTGACATTTTTACAACTTAAATTAGGGGAGCAAAAATCATTCATCAACTTCCAAGGCCATGATGTATGCACATGACCACCCTGGCCAAATGCGATGTACGGTTGTGATGGTTGTACATTCAGTTCTGGCTCACAGTCCAGTTCCAATGTCTGTCTATGATGGTTGAACATTTCCTGATCCAGGTCCAGCGAAGGGCCGTGATGGCCGTATTTCCGTCTTTGGCCCATAGGCCACTCCAATGTCCAGCCGTGATTGTTGTACATTGCCAAGGCCAGCTTGCTCTGGCCTGATGCAACATAGTGATACGATATTGACCCTAGACCAATGACATGGTAGTGTGCTATGTTGGCACTAACTTTTATCAAGGACATCTACCCAACTGGCCTAATGCATCCTTTGATGCGAGATTGGCCTTTGGCCAATATAGCTTACATCTTACACTCTCTTGGTGCCATATTGGCCTTGACCAATATGCCCGTGCAAAATGCCATTTCTGGCAGCGTATAGGCCTAGGCCAATGTTGTTCCTTTTACTACGCAACAGAATCTTTGGATGAAGCTTCATATCAGGCCATGGAGCATCTTTGAGCATGCGTCATGATAAAAACACGGGGTGTTACAATATTCATCCCTTTAAAGTATTTCGTCCCCGAAATTCAGAACAAAACTATTGTGTGCAAACTCTTCAGTTTGGATTCCTGAACAAAAGTCTCACACCAGATGCTCAGAAATCACGGGTTTCTTCGAGTTGTCATGAACACCAATTAGGACTTTCTGAGCAAACGTCTCATACCGCATACTCAGGAATCCAAAAAGATTCCACAACATTACTGAAAAAGTGGGGGTCTAACAACCTCACCCAATATTTCGTTTAGGCAATCTGTATGGACAAACTCCAATATAATTCCAAGAGAATCAACTAGACAGTCAGACTCAATCAATGGAAATATATCCAAGAGTTGTATCTCTGTTTCACAATGTAATCAGCAAATCAAACAGATAGAAATCCGCGATCCTGATTATTATGTAAAACAACTTGAACTATACCAAAGACCAATGTTCAAGTGTCAATCAATTTATCTCAACAACCAAAGGTTAGATTATCTAATTGATTGAACTATGCACAACCTGTGATATTTCAATTATGTAGAAAATACAACGCGGAAAAGAAATAACACAGACACCAGAAATTTTGTTAACGAGGAAACCGCAAATGCAGAAAAACCCAGGGACCTAGTCCATATTTGAACACCACATTGAATTAAGCCGCTACAGACACTAGCATATTCCAAGTTAACTTCGGACTGGAATATAGTTGAGCCCTAACCAATCTCATGCTGATCAAGGTTCATTCGCGTTCCTTACACATCTGAATCCCAGCAGGACTCTACGCACTTGATTCCCTTAGCTGATCTCACCCACAACTAAGAGTTGTTACGACCCAAATTCGAAGACTTGATAAACCAATCTGTCTCACACAGAAAAGTCTATTAAATAGATAAATCTGTCTCCCACAGAAATACATATGAGTTTTGTTCCGTCTTTTGAAAAATCAAGGTGAAAAAGAACCAATTGATACACTGAACTTATATTCCCGAAGAACATCCTAGTAATATCAATCACCTCACAATAGTCTTAATCGTATGGTAGCGAAACAAGATATTGTGGAATTACAAACGATGATACGAAGATGTTTGTGACTACTTTTTATCTTGTCTATCGGAGATTAAATCTCGAGCAAATCTTAAAGAAGATAGTACTCAATACGATAGAAAACATCAAGATCAGAACACGCAACTACATAAAAATTAGTTGGGTCTGGCTTCAGAATCCCAGGTGAAGTCTTTAAGCCGTTAACCTATAATGGTTTTAGAAAAACCTAGGTTAAAGGAGAATCGACTCTAGTCGCAAATAATATCACACAGGAGGTGTGGGCATTAGGTTTCCCAGTTGCTAGAGTTCTCCATTATATAGTCTTCAAATCAGGATTTGCAATCAACGTTACCTTGGTAAAATCGTATGGTAGCGAAATATGATATTGTGGAATTACAAACGATGAGACGAAGATGTTTGTGACTACTTTTTATCTTGCCTATCGGAGATTAAATCTCGAGCAAATCTTAAAGAAGATAGTACTCAATACGATAGAAAACATCAAGATCAGAACACGCAACTACAGAAAAATTAGTTGGGTATGGCTTCAAAATTCCAATGAAGTCTTTAAGTCGTTAACCTACAATGGTTTTAGAAAAACCTAGGTTAAAGGAGAATCGACTCTAGTCGCAACTAATATCACACAGGAGGTGTGGGGATTAGGTTTCCTAGTTGCTAGAGTTTTCTATTATATAGTCTTCAAATCAGGGTTTGCAATCAATGTTACCTTGGTAACAAAGCATTCAATATTCACCTTTAGATGAAAACCTGATTAGACTCAAGCTAATATCTTTCAACCGTTAGATTGAACTTAGCTTGTTACACACAAATGAAAAGTGACTTCATTTAGATATGGGTAACCATACCTAAACGTGTACACCTTGTTGGCTCAATAATAGTTAATCGAAATTAGCCATATGAACACTTTCATACCAACCTTGTTCATCTTAACACAACTAGTTCAAATGATTCAAATGAAACTAGTTCTAGAGTTTTTCAATTGTTTATATTCTCATAGAAGTATATAAGACACAATTGAAGCAAAATCGATTTTGATTCACTCGAATCAATTCATGAACATTATAGTCACGGTTTGCAAAAGATTGCATTCCTTATTATATAAATGTATTAGTTCATGAACAAACCAATTTTATAACATAAACTACTTAAGTATGCAAACGGGTACGCATACCTAAATGGTCGGACTTAGTTTGGGTTCGCCAGTATGCGAACGGGTATGCATACCTTCCAAACTCAGTTGAATTTCCGGACATGAACTTACGCCAGTACGCATACGGGTATGCATACTAAGTTCCCGGACTTTTATTAAACCAACCAGTACGCATACGCGTATGCATACTATGTTTCCCGGACATGAAATAACTTGCAACAGTTAGCATAAAGTACGCATACTGTGCTATATCCGATCATGGTTAATTGTTCTAAACTTCCATTTCAATCATTCAAACATTTTTGGAAGACGACAATAGCTGTCTCACACAAACTATTAGCTTAAAAGCAATTTTCAAGTGATCGATAGATCAATACGAAACACTCCGAGTCTACATCAAATGATTGTCTCACACAAATCGTGTAAGATGTTACCAAGCGATTTTCACATGATCATCTTTTGACTTTCGTCAAGAATATAAGATGAAAATGGTTAAAGCGAAAGCTTACCAACACATATTTCGAGAAATATATAAGCGAGTTAAACTCAGCTCAAAATATCAAATGTGTATAATCGAAGTTTATATAGTTATACGCCTTTTGTCCCAAATAGGATATAGAGTAGATAAACTTTTGAGTGATAGATGAGTTCAAGTCTCAGCATACCTTTGTTGATGAAGTTCCACAAGCCCCCCTTAGTAGTTCTTCGTCTGCAATCGATGAACGCCGTGAAGTAAGCTCAACTACACTTTCTATCATAATCCAAAACTTAGCTATAAGTAGACTAGAAATCAAGACTTATAGTTTTGGCAACTAAACTTGACAAACAAGCTTGAGATAGCAATGCTTGCGAGTTCGACCGAGCAGTGCTCTAACAGTTACCAAGAATCTCAATTGGCCAGTTTCCAAAAGGATATCTCAACAAGGCATCCTAGATGGTGTCTCATATCACCATCCAGGAATCCCTAAGATTCACAAAGTTGAAGATGTCATTAAAATGACAAGATCTTAGCACAGTACTGTGTGGAACAGAATCCAGTTGTCCGTCGTCCCTGACGGTCATCCAGGTTTCCACTCGTAAGTGGAATGCTAGCCAGACCTGACAATTCACACCATTGGCCAATTTCCAACGTGTGGGTATGATCAGTCCCATTATATACCCACCTTCCCAGACGGTCTTCCAGATATCCACCCGTAAGTGGGGTGCCACTTAGGCCAGGCAAACTCACAGTACTTAAACAAGCTCAACTCGATTCGCAAAGTAACTGGCATTGCAATTACAAACTCTTTCCGCGCAAAAGTTGGCCTACTCTCCAACTTTATTTCCCTTTGAAGTAAAACTACTCGTTGATGAGTCCACTCCGCACAGTTCCTAGAGTTATCTCGGAACCTGTTCTGATACCAACTGTGACGGACCGAAAAATTTACGCTTGGCGTACTTGGGCGCGCATGCCATAACTTTTCTGATGCGCCATGAATCTTATTGGAATGATCAACATGACTTTCGTCACGAGTAAAGATGAACTTGGCCAAAGCGAAAGCTTACCAACACATATTTCGAGAAATAGATAAGCGAGATAAACTCGGCTCGAAATAGCAAATGTGTATAATCGAAGTCTATATAGCAATACGACTTTTGTCTCAAGATAGGAGATAAAATAGATAGACTTTTGAGTGATAGATAAGTTCAAGTCTCCACATACCTTTTTGTCGATGAAGATCCACCAGTTCCTTGAGTAGTTCTTCGTCTTTGCATGATGAACGTCGTGGAGTCTATAGCTCAACTACACTTACTATCCTAGTCCGAGACTTAGGTATAAGTAGACTAGAAATCAATACTTATAGTTTTGGCAACTAAACTTGACAAACAAGCTTGAGATAGCAACGCTTGCGAGTTCGACCGAGCAGTGCTCTAACAATATCTCCAATATTACTCTTAATTAATATTCCTACACACCTTCTTGTTCTAGACCGCTTGACTTGAAGTTTAATGACCTTTGAGTTTCCTATGAATGATGAAGGTTGAAGAGCCAGTTAACCTTCTACTCGAATATTCAATATTAATTCTCTTGCAATTTTCATGGTCCAGCCAGGAATCAAAAACTTGAAAGGTATGTGGTCACTCTTCCAATTTGGATTAGTGTTAAGAAAAATCAGGTGGATGGTCAGACCCAATGTCCAACATTTTTGAGATTGTGGTATTGGGAAACACCAACAACCAAGATTCAGAGGCCAAACCTCTAACCAATCTTTGTTCACTGAGAGCATGGTATATTCTCTTATTGGACCAAGTGAAGGAGTACCACATGAAGCCATTTCAATGAGTTTCATCTTATTAATTTTGTCAGTGAAAGTTTTTGCCTACATAGAATACATGGATGAGCATTACTTCTCTGGATCATTGAGGATAATATTCATTTCTCGAATAATTAACCAAGGTAGGTTATTGGTCGTAGGCTAGTAGCCAAGTTTTCAACCTTTTTAGTTAAATCCTAAGGACTGCCGTAATACCCAGTAATGAACCAAACAGGGCTATGAGCAAAAGAGACAAAAACATTGACATGAACATGAGAAAAATCAACAATCTTTACTGAGATGTTATCTTTCTGAATCATATCAAGGCCACCTGCTGTGCCAACGGCCTTACTGGGTTTAACAAACCAGAAAGTTTGAACATCAATATCTTTCAAAATCTTTTTAGGACATCTTTCTTTTGTTTAGTTTTTAAAAGAAATGTGATATCATAGTTCAACTCGTTGAGAATTTCATGTGGATATCTCTTAGTGTCCTTTAATCCTAGGCCTTGGAAATTCCAAGCTAAATAATTTTTTTTTCCAGAAGTTGGATACCTCAGAATTAGCAAATAGGGTATTTATAGAGATCTTTCTTAGAGATATCGTCAGAACGCAGCTACTAAGGTTGTGAAAACAAGTATTATCAAACAAATTGATGTAAAAGACTGATATCTAAAATTAAAAGCATAATTTTATGTAAAGCAAGTGAGTTAAGTTTATAGTTACTGCGGTGTTGTTTGAAGAATCCTAAGAGGTTGAAGACGTAATGCGTTGAATCGAGCCTATACTATTCTTTAACAACCAAGACCAATCTAGAATAGTATAACGACCAAGACCAATCTAGAAAATGAGGCCAAATTCTATGATTTTTAATGGGATAAAAATTTACTGGGGAGACTATTAAATCCCATACAGAATAAACTAAAGGGTAAAATATTGTTTGGTCCTTTTTTAGGTGGTCCCAAGTCAGTTTGGTCCTTTCAGAAATCACCTTTTCCATTTGATCCATAATTATTTAAAAATATTAAATGGACCAAAATACCCTTCTGTGTTAATTCCTACTTATTTTTTGTAGCAGTTCATTCTGTCTGATGAACTCCGGAGTTCATTCCTTCAAATGAATACCTAATAAAACCAAACTAAATTTCCTACTTATTTTTTGTAGCAGTTCATTTTAACTGATGAATTCCAGAGTTCATTCCTTCAAATGAACACCTAATAAAACCAAACTAAATTTCCTACTTATTTTTTGTAGCAGTTTATTCTGTCTGATGAACTCCGGAGTTCATTCCTTCAAATGAACACCTAATAAAACCAAACTAAATTTCCTACTTATTTTTGTAGCAGTTCATTATATCTGATGAACTCCGGAGTTCATTCCTTCAAATGAACACCCAGTAATTCAATGCGAGTTCATCATCAACACGAGTTCATTCTTTACATGAATACCTACTAAAAAACAGAGTTCATCTTCAACACGAGTTCATTCTTTACATGAACACAAATCTTCAACAATAGCAGGAACAAATCAAAAGAAAAACAGTAGCAGAAAAAAAAAAAAAAAAAAAAACATCATCTCCATCATCTTCAACAACAACAACATCATCTCCATCATCTTCTTCAACAGCAACACCATCGTCTTCATCGATTTCATGGATCGTCTTCAACGGCAACAACACGAGCAGATCAAATCTCCATCATCTTCAACAGCAACAACATCATCTCCATCATCTTCTTTCAACAACAACACCATCGTCTTCATCGATTTCATGGATTATCTTAAACAACAACAACACGAGCAAATCAAATCTCCATCATCTTCAACGGCAACAACATCATCTCCATCATCTTCTTCAACAGCAACACCGTCGTCTTCATCGATTTCATGGATTTTTTATCGTCTTCAACAACAACAATAGCAGATCTCGAAGATTCATCGTCTGCATAAAAAAAGAAAACAGTAGCAGAAAGAAAAAGGAAAAAAAATGGAGAGAAAAGAAACTAGATCTGAAAATAGGAAGAGAGAGAAAGTAAATCTGAAAATAAGATATTTTCTAGGGGTTTTTTCCAATATATGTGGTCTCAAAAGGATATTTCTATCACCACACAATGACAATTACATCATCCATGACGTCATCGTAGGACCAAACTATAAAATATATTTTGAAAATGGACCAAACAGACAGTTGACTCAGTCAATCGGACCAAATTCTCTCTAATATATTATTTCTGTTAACTAGACCGAATTCTCTCTAATATATTATTTTTAGGACCTATTGATATTTTCTACTAAACTAAAAAGTCTTATGTAATTTGGCTAACGGAAAATGGGTCATTTGCCCAAATATTTTAAAAAAATGGTTCTAATGGACGAGTAAAAATTAGTATGGGTGAAATGGACACCAAAAAAATAGCAAGAATGAAACTGGATTCATCCTGCCTTAAACTTAAAAAAGAGGGAGGATGAAAATCCTGATGTAAATTAAAAATAAGAAAAAGTATTTCAAAATGGGTAGGATGAAATTGTTCACATCCTGACTATTTTTACATTCTCGTCCATTTAAACAGTATCAAATTTTACATGTTTTTTTCACCCAGAAATTATTAATTTTGGTCTTTTTAACCAATTTTGTGTTTGGCAAATGACACCCGACAAACTATACCATTTTGACGCCTTCCCCAATAGTATGGCAGTGTGGACTGTGGCACCCTAATTAGCAGTGCTGCCAAATTTGAGTCTTTTTAGTTATAGACCGAGAGTAAAATACAGCTGGTGCGTTTTGGATAGGATGTCGATATGCATGGGCAAATGATAACTCAACCTAATTTCGTACGTAAGGCCATATACAGCTGGAGTAGTGGTGTTGTACCATCTCTCCATATTATTATTACTTTATTGATGCGTGTTTGACATCTTTATGTCAAAACACGATTTAAACCAGCATTTTTTGTCTATTCTCATTAATTCCTTTTACTATATGCCCATTAATTCACTGTATGTACATATATGTTACCCATGAAGGACCCGTGATGATCCGGAGATATACAGAGGGAATACTCATCAAAGGACCACATTCATGAATTATTTTCGACATCTCTCAGCTGAGCTGTGATTCTCGTGAAGCTATGTGTAGTTCCAAAAGTTACCTTAACATAACAAAAGTCAAAAGCAATATATAATAAAAAATGCTAGATTCGTTTTAGTAGAATTCCTGAACCGACTAAATTGGGGCCTATAGACTACTTCATCCCCAATACACAATGATAAGGGGTATCTAAAAAATTGTAAAAATACTAAATTAACTCTTAAAGAAACTTTAATTATTCTAACACAAATACAAATACTAAATCATAACTTAATTAATAAATGCAAAAATCATTAATCAAAACCAAATTTATTTTTCAATTTTCATCGAAATTAAAACTAAATCCTAATCAATCACAAACTACAATTAAAATCTAATTTCCTTTTGTTAAATAAAAAGAAAACCCAAAAACAAACAATTCAAGTGATTGAGTTAAATCTTTTTAAACCGTTCCATCTAAGAGATACTCTACAATGATTTACCTCTAAATCTTTAAAATTCACTTATCAAGTTTTCTGAAAATCCACCCAGAATCGGTTTATATGTTCACCATAGTAATCCGATTGTACTCTTAATCGGGTTTTAGTGTAAACCTACATAACCCAATTCTGGGTTAATGTGATGAACATCAACTACAATCGGGTTACATTAGTGCACACATCAACCGATTCTGTATTATTATCGGATCATTTTGGACCATGTGTACGCTGATTGTGTAGTTGAAAATCTCTGTACCATTAATCAGACTACATTATCGTCCATATAAACCGATTCTGAAAAAGCTGCAGCAAACTACCTTCAGAATCGGACTTTATAAATGTATTAGAAGTCCGATTCTGTTACAAATTTCATGAGTCCAAGGTACCTAAAAAACAAAATCACTTTCATTCATTAAGCTTGGTTCAAGTTTGCAAAATACAATGTAAGAAAGCGACAAAATATAAGCATCCGATAGATCAAGTTTTTAACATAAGGAAAATACTCATTCCAACAAATGGAGACCATCGAATTGATCCGGCCCGATCAATTCCTCCCATCGCCTCATGTTGGGATCGTATTTTTTTAGCCACTCGATCTCCGAGACCTCATGAAACCTATCTACTGGTGGTAATGGACAATCATCACGTACTCTAAGACCGATATAATGTATGTTGTTATGGTTGAATAAAATAATTCTCCGATCCTTAAGCGATTAATCCCAAATGGTGTATTTTGGTCCGTATGTATACCATGATCCCTTACCAAATAGATGAACAATGCAACTTCACGTTTCCGCCAAGAGATGACCACATAGAGGCATACACATCCAATGATCTCGGGTAATTGGTCAATTCCCCCTTGGCCTTTGTACTCTAGCAACCAATTTTTCAAAAATCCCTTCTTTGTCTTGTCTTGTTTTTCCTTAATTCATCATCGATATGTAAAATTCCTTGTCTTCTTCTAAGCGCAAGACCATCATCTTTCTAAAGTATTGACATTGGATTAGGTTCTCATCGTTTGCCAAACTTATATGGCCTATTTATTCCGACGCAACGTGATAACCACAACTCCCATTCGCATCCACGTCATCGGTGGATAACACATAGGGCTTAATGATTTTAGGAAGTTTCGAGTAATACTCCTCGATTATAGTGTAACACGTTCGATGGGGTCTACCTCGTTCATCCCTAGGCGTGCTTCCATCACCAAGAGTGGCCCTTAGAGTCACCATATAACCCTTTTGTCTTGCTTCTCCCTTCCATGCACGTAACCTTGATACTGGTGTTGTACTCGCTTGACTCTCTTGAGAAGGAACGATTAGATTCTTTGGCGTTTGACTCTCTTGAGAAGGATCGATTGGATCCACATGTTGCGAAGGAGCGATTGGATCCCCATGTTACGAAGGAGCGCTTGTCCCGCTTTCTCCCTTCTTAGGTCGACCCCTTTTCCTTTTAGCCGGTGCCTCTTCATTTCCATTTTGTGAACGGACGTTTGAAACATTAGTCTTCTCTTGTGCGCTATTTGCCCCGCTTTCACCCTTCTTTGGTCGACCCCTTTTCCTCTTAGCCGGTGCCTCTTCATTCTCAATGTGTGAAGGAACGCTTGAAACATTTGTCTTGGCTTGTGTGCTACTTGTCCCGCTTTCCCCCATCTTCGGTCGACCCCTTTTCTTTGGAACCTTCGCCTCTTCATATTTAGCGTCTTCATTCTCATGTCGACAAAGGATTCTTTTATGACTCAATAACGGGTTTTTTCCGGTACTCATTGCAACCTTAAACTTGTTCCTTTCTTGCTTCCATTCCATGTTGGAAGGTGGTCTACCCGTCGGCGGCAGCACCGTTGGTTCTCCGACCGGTACCATATGGGGGTTCGCGTCTAGTTTTAAGTCGTACATCAAAACTTTTCTTCCCAAGCCATCCTTTTTGAGAATTCCTCGATGAGTTCTCTTCCAATATCCGTGTCCACAAAGGATTCGAGTGGTTCTTCGGTTGGGGGTGGATTGAAAGTAAGTTGCTTCCAAAACGGATCAATGATTTCAAAAGGAATTCCTCGTTGGTACCTCGCGATCATGTGATGACAAGGAAATCCGAAGGTCATCATTGTCATACATGAACATTTAATTCTTCTTCTCCCCATCTCTTTTTCCACATAATATTTGTAATCCCTTCATCATATAAATGATTTCCCAGTGAGACACCCTATAATTTAAATTTCTAATCAGCCGATGGTGTTCCTTGTAGCTTGTGATGATTTTTATCCTACTCTCTTCCATTTGAGCGGTTAACTTGATGATATCGACCTTGGTGTATTCATGGACGGCTTCTTGTAATGTAACCACGGTGTTTTGGCTTCCTCGAAGCAAGCTTTTCAAACGTCCATGAGATCCTTCTGTGATACTTGTCGCCTCATTCTTATAATGCATGTGTTGGTAGGTGCAAGCATACACAAATTTTTCCTTGTACGGATCCAACAATTCCTTCAAGCAATAAACCAAACATTTCTCGTAATCCTTCTTCCATAGCCCAATAAAACTCTCCAAATATGATTCGAACTCGGCCACGTACATTCAGTGTACCATTAAATCCCAATGTCTATAAATCATTGCTTTGCATCGTTTCTTTCTTTCCATTCCAAATCGGTAAAATAGTGGGCAGCGGTATCATGACCCAGCAGAGATACGGGTTTGGGTTGATCTTCTTCAAACGCCACAACAATCTAAAACAAATTTTAACAAGTTGAGGATCCAAAATCGGTTTATATGTTACAGTCGAGAAAGCCGATTATCAGTAATCGGTTTATATGTACAACTATAAAGTCCGGTTAAGGACTTGACGAAAAAATTTCAAAGTTTACAATCGGTTCATGTCTCGCATCATGTAATCAGATTTTTGTTCACATTTGTCCTGGAACTTTTTTTCTCCAAAATCGGATTACATATACACGTAAATAAACCGATTGTCAACTTCGTGTATTCTACGTGATTATTCAAGTGAAGAAATCGGATTATGCACATCACCAACAAAAACCGATTTTAGTCACGTACCCATCGTGCCTAAAATTTTACCACAATCGGTGTATGTGGTGATGAACAATAACCGATTATTGTACCCAATTTGGGGATTTTACCCAGAATCGGTTTAAGTGGTTATATCGAATAAACCGATTTCGGGATTATTTTTTTTAAAAGTTTTCCCTTTTTGGGTGACCGAGACATGCAAATACATGTTTGTAGATCATTACAACTCATACCTGTCTATTAGAAGCATTATCACCTTCTTCTTCCCGACGATATTGTTCTTGTGCTTGAATAATATCCTCAAGCATTCTTTGGTTGACATCCTCTTCTTCTTTCAACAAATTATCCAATTCGGTAGGATCGAAATCATGATAATTTGATGCACCCACTTCTTCATCACTACTAGAGTCTTCATCATCACTATAAAGTTTCATTTTTGCTAAGAAAATCACAAACCCTAGTTTTTCCTTTTTTTCCCTCTACAACTCATACCTGTCTATTAGAAGCATTATCACCTTCTTCTTCCCGACGATATTGTTCTTGTGCTTGAATAATATCCTCAAGCATTCTTTGGTTGACATCCTCTTCTTCTTTCAACAAATTATCCAATTCGGTATGATCGAAATCATGATAATCTGATGCACCCACTTCTTCATCACTACTAGAGTCTTCATCATCACTATAAAGTTTCATTTTTGCTAAGAAAATCACAAACCCTAGTTTTTCCTTTTTCCCTCTACTTCTTTCCCTCCAAACCTTAAAAAAGAAAATGAATTTCTACTCTAGTCCAAACATTATAATCTCACTCAAACACTTATTAATTTAACAAATATTAACTTAATTAATCATCACTAATTGAACAATGGCATATCAGGCATTAACAGAAATAGTGGATAAGAGGTTTACATGAATTACTTCTTAATGACCATATTTTGTCATGTAGCTATAGGCCCCAATTAAGTGGCATAGGTCCCAATTTAGCCAGGTTCCTGAAATATATACCGACTGAGATAAAATTAATGGATCCCGTTTTAACTGTATCCACTCTAATGCTAAAACAGCTATTCAAGGCCACTAGATTTCTCAAAATATGTATTTACCTATGTGTAGCTTTGCCCGAATCTTCAACATTGGTAATCATTTTTGGGGATATCGAATTGCTAGTCATTGTACCAAAATTCATAAGAGATGAAACATTTCGAGCACATAGGCTATTTTGAGCCGTGAAAATTATATATATCTTTTTAAATTTTTAACTCTGTTTTTGTTGAATTGAAGATCCATGAAAAGTTAAGCTATGTCGTTGTGAACACGTAAATCACGAAGGCATCTATATGTTCACAAACAATGTTCGCACTCTAGGTACCGTCTCGCACTGATAATACGATTACATTGATTCCTTGGCTCAAAACCCTCGGCTTTATCATAGCCTCATCTAATAACATCGCGAGGGGCGTTTACGCAGGGGAAGATAAAGAAAACGAAGTATAAAAGTAAAACTCAAGGAGCGTTAGGCGAATATAAAGTGCTGAAATGTAAATAAGACTGGGGTTTACGTGGTTCAGCACTAAGGCCTACATCCACGGGGTTGTTGTTTCACTATATACTCGATGGTTACAGGGATAGTCGAGTGACTTTTGAGTTTACATAGATCTGTATATTGTAAAGGACTAACTTACACTCACAATCTTTCTCTCTCCTTCTCTCCCTGATTTTTCCGATCCCCTCACTCTTGGTGGAGAGGGGATATTTATAGGGTTAGAGTGTGGGACCCATTTCTGAGGGCCGTTGGAACCTTATCTTCTTGTGTTTTGTGTCCATCACGCGGAGGTCTTCGTTCCTTACTTGATCACGCAGAGCCATCCTCGTTCGTTACACGGGTTGATCGACACGTATACTACTCGGAGTGTTTAATGCGGGTAGTTGAGGCGCCTGATCGTGTCAGACAAGTGTCTTCTGCCCTGTCACGTCCATGTCAGTTAACTTTCTCTTCACCGTTGATCTTAGCTTCTTTTGGGGATGAGGTAAAGTAACTCTTCGGGAGTTATTTGGTGCTCCGCAGTACATCGTGTTTTCGGTGCATCTTTTAACTTCTGCCTTTAGATTTGTTCGGGCAAAGATCCGACGTCGTCGGGATAGGCTTCTTGGCTATGGGCGTGTGTCATCGTGTTTTGATGACTTTGCCTGCATGCTCTCCACGTATCTTCCTATATACACGTTTTCGACGATGAAATATGTACACACAATTTTCCCCTTTTCTTCGGGCTTGAGTGTTTAGTGGGAGCATTGAAGAAAACAGACATTACATATTCTTCCTCTCTCCTAATAACTTCTCCTAGATACTTGGACATGTTTCTTATTCGTGCATTAACTACTAATTTAATGGGCACATTTACTATTCCTCCATTAACTTCCTTCTCTTTCTTTCGAGTATATTAAGGAGAGAAGAAGAATTAATTTCATTCTCCTTGAAAATTAATTTCATTATCCCTAAAAATTAATTTCATTCTCCCTGTCAGTCTTCATTCTTTGTTCTTCAACCATTAAATTCTCTCTGCCTTAGCATTAATCACGCTCGCTTCTTCTTTGTTTCTGGTTTGTTGTCCTCTTCCTGCTGCTGTTTGTGGTGGTGAGGTTTCTTTTCTTTGTTCCTGTTGTTTTAAGCTGTGTTGATTGTAAATTTTCTGTTGTTGATCGTATCGTAGCCTCCCATTTCTGCTGCTGTCGTCCCTTGTTTGTGATGAAGAACCTCTTTTAATGCTTGTATGCTAGTTTTCCCCTGTTCTTCGTCTCAAATCGAGGAGGCCATTGTTTTACTTGTATTGATTGGACTTTTGAGTTTTGGGTTTTAGGGTTTTAGGGAATTTCAAGCTTGTATGATAGTTTTAGGGTTTATGTGCTATGTTGAGATGGACTGCTAATTTTGTGGTTTTTTGATCTTTGGTGATGTCCTTGTGTTTGTTTCTAACTTGTTTATGTTGTACCTCTTCGCAGCCATGTCGGATCGTCTGCGGCTTCCTTATCAAACTCCGGGTTCTAGTCTACCGAGATCCCCTCCGCGCAGAGAGTCTCAAATGGATCCCCGTGGTATTAGAGTTTCTTCTTCTGGGGCGAAGGCCTCTCCTCCTAGGAAAGAGGGTCCCTCAAAAAATCCTTCCGGGTCTCAAAACGCTGCCGATCGTGCGGTTTCTCGTCCTCGTGATGACGTTAGGTGTACGCAGACACCTCCTCGTGGTGTCGCCTTTGATGTTCCTCCTCTGTGTTCTGTAGTGCCCGTGCAGCACCCTCTGCCGCCGCCTCCAGTACTTTCTTTCAAAGGGAAGAACACCAAAGGTGGTGTCCCGAGAGCTGAATATTCTAAGAATCCTTCTTTGAAAAGAAGAGCTTCCGAGGCTTTTGTTGGTTCGTCCGATCACGTGGAAGAGGATGAGGCTGCCCCGGTGATACGCAGCGTTTCGGTCAGCAAGAAGAAAGTTACGTTCAAGCATATTAACCTTGAAGTTTTCAAGGAAAAGCATGAGCTTCAAGCCTTCGAGGTTCGTTTCTATGCCCCTGAGGATGATATTACTTATGAGCTCATCTCGAAGTATCAGTTTGATGAGTTTCACCTGTTGACTACGGTTGGAGCCTTCGAGACGGGTCTTATGCTGCCGTTGTACAAGTCTGGTGACTCTTTTTATTACGATGTGCTTGCTGGTCGTGAAGGCCCTTCCACCAATACTCACAGTCGTTCTGTGTCGCAATTATCGGGGAATTATCTCCGTGCACTGAGGGAGTGTTATCTGCGGAGTAAGGGGGAGACGACGATGACGTGTTACGTTCCAAATCCCGCGGATAGGGAATGGTATACTCCTGAAAACTTCAACAACTCCTTTGGTGATTACGTCAATAGTAGGAACCGTAAACCGTGGAGTGTTAGCCTTCGGAATCTCGCTGCTCCTCGGGGAGAAATTCGTCTGTTAAGTGAGGTGAGCGATGCCAAACTGAAGTATGTTCCAGGAACCGAGGGGTCTAGTCAGCGGAAACTTTTTCCGGCACGTGAGAGGATCAAGCGTGACCATGATTATGAGTGGCACACTACTGTTATTGAAATTGTTGGTCCTTGGGCGTACGGTTGGATTCCCGGTCCGCGCGGTTGGCGTCCTTCTGAGAGTAGCAGGCCACGTGATTCTCCTCTTGCTCGTTATGGAGATTTCTGTCCTTGGAGTTTAAATTTCGAAGGCATGAACTTTCCTTATGCCCTCGATGTCGTTGAAGGATACGAGGAGGAAGGTTCTGGTGCTATACTTCCACCGAAGAGTGCCACTATTGCCAAGGTATGGTTATTGCAGATTCTGGCCGCGCCTCTCCTTCTTTTTTTTTTTTTTTTTTAAATCAAACTGTTCGAGAAAAAAAATAACTCTTTTTGTGGAACGTGTTGGTTGCAGGTGTCGAAGAAGAAAAAGATTGGGCCGAAGCAGTCTTCTACCATTGTGACGGGTGAGGCTGAGGTTCATGAAGAAGTTACCAGTCTGGTAAACGAAGAGTTTGGCGAGGATGAGGAGATTTCTGATGGGGAAGAACGCACTGATACTTCCCCTCCTAATGTCGAGGAGGAGATTGGTGATGAGTGGAGAAATAATGCCGCGGTAGCTGACGGCAGTGTTATCGCTGATATGTATGTTCCTGCTGGTGATGCTGCGTAAAATCTCCCCACCATTTCTCAAGAGTTCTCTTTTGACAGGATTTATTTCTTTGACGATGCTCTCGATTTTACTGAAGACTTCTCTCTGCTTTCCCCCAATGATGATTGGGATGTGCTCGGGGGTTCTGGTAAGGAAGACGCTGCTGTTCAGGATGGGGGCGCGGATGATCATGATGCGCATGTTGATGCCGAAACTTGTGCTGATGGGGAAATATCAGCAAAGGGGAAGTCCGTGGTTGACTCGCCTTCCGAGGATTTCCCTCATTCGGTGACGTTTGAGGGTAAGGACGCCATAATGGATTGGCTCAAGAAAAAGGGTCTGTTGTTTGTCCCTCATCCTGCCCCGGTGGTTGCTGGTGAAAAGGATTCTGATGCTTATACCCGTCGGATGATGGAACTATCTTCCAAGGCGCGGGTATCTGAGATGTGGGGGAAAAGCTTTAGTGTTCCCGAAGCTACCCTCGTATCGGAGCCTCCTACTTCTGTCGCGGATATGATGGCCATAGACGATGGGTACCAATATGGTTTTCCTCAGCAGCGTGTCTTGGAGGTAAGTCTTCGTACATATCTCTTCGTGACGATTAAATCCTTCGGTGTAATAATGTTTGCCGTTTTGATGTGTAGATGATGAGGAGTGAGCATTTTAACCATGTGTTGTATCAATTTTTTAAAGCGAAATCTTTGAAGCTGGAGGCTAAGCTTCGTCACAGAGAAAATGAATTATCTGCGGCTGAGGTGGAAATAGAAGAACTGAAGAAAAGCCTTAAAGAGAAAGAAAGGCTGGGTGAAGCGGAGGCTGGTCTTCGTTCAGAGCTTGCTGCCGTTCGCGCTGAGTTAGAGCAAACTCGCGGCCAAGTTTCAGCTTTCACAGGTTTGGTTCTTTTTCCTCTTTTACCCTCGCAGTTCGTCGTAATTCCTCTATACTACTTAGTTGTTCTGTCTGAGTCTCCCCACCCTATCTCCAGTGGGTGGCGTCCCCGAGCTGATATGGCTTTGAAACGAAAGGGCACGACAAAAATCTCGTATCAAAGAGCTGGTCGAGAAAATCAAGAGTGAAGCCAAAAAGTGGGACGCTCGGGCTGAGGGATGCCGCGCAAGGAATGTTCAAATGTTTGATATGCAGAGTCTGTATAACCATGACCGTACTTTGTTCAATGGTACGCTGCTGTGGACACGTGAGAATCTGCGGGAATCCCGTGATCACTTCACTGTTGGAGTCTAGGATACATCTTCTGGAAGAGGAATTACAAAAGGCTCGCTCCCTTCCTTTTCCGGGAGTTAAGGAGAGCATGCTGTGTCTTACCAGAGAAAGGGACGATGCGAGAGCCGAAGTTGGGGCTCTAAGCAAAGCCTTTGCTGCGTCTCGCGCTGAAATAGCCCGCCAGGATGAGTCTGAGAGAAATCTCGAAGTATGTATGTACAGACTTAGCAAAGGGGTATCAGAGATAAACAACGAAGTCAACCACCTTCGTCACATGGATTCGATGAAGCAGGTAGAATTAGATGCCAGTCAATTTACTCTCACCAACCTTCAACTAGATTATAAGAAATTATCCGCGGAATATGACCATCTTGATGAAGCGCGAGATGCGGTTGTTAATGAGTATGAAGAGGCTTCGGCTTGTGTTGAAGGTATAACCCTATTTCAGCGAGTGTGATTGTGTATTTTCTGTGCTAACTCCCTGGTGTTGTGTTTTTCAGAGCTCGAGGGACAACTCCGCGTTGCAAATGAAAAATTTGAAAAGGCTCAATCTTCCTTAGCGCAGCAGGAAGAACAGACTAATCATTTTAAGAGTTTGGTGGCATCCCGCGAGGAGGCCGTTGGTGCTGCTTCTAAAGAAGTGAATCGTCTATCTTCGTTGTTATCCCAAGCCCAGCAGTGGACGAAAGTTATTATGCATAAGGCTCGGTGTCAATTGGCTGAGGAGACAAACAAGATGCTGGAGAAGATTGAGCTTGGCCTTAAGACCGAGCATGGCCTCGTGAAGAGCTATCCGCGTCGTCCAGTACCTGCCTCCTTGCCTGGCTCCTCGGGACCCTTATCTGGCAGGAGCGTCCCTTCAACTCTTCGTAACAACCCTGCTGATGGGGCGGCATCATCTAAGTGGAGACCGCGACATCTAAGTAGAGACCGCAGCAGGAAGACCGCGGCATCATTATCCTTCCGTTAGATTTTGCTAGTATTTTGTAAAAAGAATATTTTTGATGTGTATTCCTTGTATTGGCCTTGCCGCTTTTTGTAACCAACCTTTATGAAATGGATCATTTTTTTGATATACCTGCAATATCAGTTTGTTGTTTATTTTAAGCATTGTGATGAAGGACACTAAAAATAAAAGAAGAGTTTTTTAAGTGTTTGGGTGCGATACCGAAGGGAGGTACCTTCGTGATCGTCTTGAGACCTGTCACCCCGCTGGCGAACCCTTGGCCAGAGGATTCCCAGATGGGGTTAAAATATTTACATACACCCATTCCGTCGACCCGTTGCCTTAAGATTGGTTGGGTATCTCTTTCTGCTGGGTGCCTTCCCCCTGGTCTTACACTTATGGACACTGATGGGGGAGCCCTGAGAGATTATAGATTAACTAATTTCCCCAATATTGTTGATAGGTTTTGTTTACTTGAATTTTAGAAAGCTTGTTTGATTGATAGGTTGACGCCTGCAATTCCTCGTACAGAGATAGAAACATGTAGAGCGGTCACGCTGCCTTCTTCTTCTGGTCTTCTTCACGCAGATGCAAAGCTGCGTTGCTCCTATGGGTAATATGGTTTAAGCCACTTAGCATTCCAAGGATGCCGGAGGACCTCGCCTTTCAGATTGCTAAGGTAGTAGGAACCGTTTCCCGCAATGTCGTGTATTATAAAAGGTCCTCCCCACGTAGGTGCTAACTTTCCCCATCTCTTTTCTCGTTGATACTATGGGATTGTTCTCAACACATACTGCCCCTCTACAAAATTTCGAAGTTTTACCTTTTTGTTGTACTCCCTTGCTAGTCTTCGTTGATAATTTTCCATCTTCTGCAATGATGCTTCCCTTCTTCCTTCTAGATCGTCCAATCTCTCTAACATCATGTCTGTTGTGAGATTTTTCTCCCATGCTTCGGTCTTTGTGGTTGGCATGAGGATCTCTGTTGGGATGACTGCTTCATCTCCATAAGTGAGGAGAAACGGGGATTCCCCAGTGGCAGATCTTCTTGTTGTTCTGTATGCCCATAACACATTATGCAACTGTTCACACCATCGCCCCTTATGTTCGTCTAATTATTTTTTGAGGATAAGGGCGAGGGTCTTATTAGTGGCTTCCGCCTGTCCATTGCTTTGAGGGTATATGGGGGTGAATTTGTTCTTCCTTATTTTGAAAGTATCGAAGAGCATGTCTATGTTTTTCCCCTGTGATTGCTTACCATTATCGGACACGATTTCTGCTGGTATGCCGAACCTGCAAATGATGTTATGGAATATGAAAGTAAACACATCCACGTCTCTGATCCTGGCTAAGGATTTAGCTTCCACCCATTCACTGAAGTAGTCCGTGGCTACTATAAAAAATCGTCTTTTCCCTGACCCTTCGACGAAAGGCCCGACGATATCTATGCCCCATTTTGCAAATGGCCATGGGCTATCTACAGAATTTAACATTGTTGCCGGTGCGTGTATCTTTTTGGCGAAGCGCTGACATTCTTCACACCGTCAGGACATCCTTGCGGCATCCTGTATCATTGTGGTCCAGTAATATCCTTGCGTTTTTGCTTTGTCGGCTAGTGATCTCATGCCGCTATGATTCCCTGCATCACCATAATGGATGTCGTTTAGAATTCGATGCCCCTCTTTCCGGGATAAGCAACGTATTAATGGTACGAGGAAGGATTTATTGTACAGGACCCCATCCCGGAGATCATATCTTCCTACTTTGGAGAGTATTTTCCTAGCTTGTTTATGATCCGCGGGTAAGCTTCCCTTTTCGAGAAACGCATGGATCACCATTCTCCAATCATCTTCGTTGCTGAAGTCTTTGTCTTGATTTTCTCTTGACAGGATATCTTCTTCGTCAAAATCGTTATGGATGTCTTCTCCTACCTAGTCTTCGATATTTTCTTCCACTGTATCTTGATTGGTAGCGAAGGAGAATTGAGATGCAATCGAAGGCTCGTATACCCTTGTTATTTTAATAGCTTCGACGCTTTTATCCTTCAGCATGGATGATATATATGCTAGGGCATCCGCGTGCCTGAGATCCCTTCTGCATAAGTGCCGGAACTTGATGTTCGGAATTTGTGATGCCAATGTTTGGACCAAGGCCATGTAAGCTGAGAGGGTGTCATCGTACACATTGTACTCGAGCCCTATTTGCCGTATGACAAGCTGCAAATCACTTGTCAGTCTTACATCGGTTACCCCCATTTCTATTATTACACGGAGGGCATGTACGACTGCCTCGTATTCGACGATGTTGTTGGTATGCTCTTTGAATTCTAACCTGAGTGCCTGTACAATCCTTTCTCCGGTTTGGGTGGTGATGACAATGCATATTCCTGCTCGTTCCTTATTTTTGGAACCGTCGACGAAGACTTCCCATGGTCTTTGACTCGCGGGTTCGAGGATATCCATTGGATCCTTGTTTTCTTCCTCGGCTTCTGGTATTCCCTTAATCTCTTCGTCGTTGTCCAGGGGGAGGTCTGCTAAGAAATCCGCCAAAACTTGGGATTTTCGAGAATGTTGAATTTCATGAATGATGTTGAATTGGTCCAGGTGGGTGTTCCACTTGGCTATTCTGCCCACTTTTCCCGCGCTTTTGAGGACTGCTTCTAGTGGTGCTTTGCATGGGACCCGGACGAAGTGAGTTAGGAAGTAGGTTCTCAGCTTTTGAGTAGCCCATACCAATGCTAGGATAAGTTTTTCGATCTTTGTGTAGTTCCTTTTCGCGGAATTGAGGGTCTTACTGACGTAATAGATAGGCTGTTCTATCTTCGTATTGGTTTTGACCAACACTGCGCTGACTGCGTCTTCTGTTGCTGCTATGTATAATGCCAAAACCTCATCGGGATCCGGCTTCTGCAGGATCGGAATTGAAGCTAGGTGTTCTTTGATTTTTTGGAAGGCTTCTTCGCATTCTACGGTCCACTCAAACTTGCTCCCTTTTTTGAGAATATTGAAGAAATGTTTGCATTTGTCCGAGGATCGGGCAATAAATCTGCCCAAGGCTGCTATGGACCCATTGATTTTCTGCACTTCTTTTAAATTCTTCGGGGATGGAATTTCTACTATGGCCTGAATCTTCACTAGGTCTACCTCGATGCCCCTTTTTGTTACCAGATACCCGAGAAATTTCCCCGAGGTGACGCCGAAAGTACATTTCTCTGGATTCACTTTCATGTGATGTTTTATCATTGCTTCGAAGATATCTCTCAGATCCTGGTGGTGATCTTTGCGCAGCTTACTTTTGACGAGCATATCGTCAACGTAGACTTCTAAGGTACTACCAATCCATGGCCTGAAGATAGCATCGACCATTCTTTGGTATGTTGCCCCTGCGTTTCGAAGTACGAAGGGCATTCTAGTGTAGCAATAAAGGCCATGTGGGGTGTAGAACGCTGTGTGTGGCTGATCTTCTTCTTCCAGGGCTACTTGGTTGTAGCCAGAATGTCCATCCATAAATGACAGTTCTTCATATCCTTCTACTGCTTCTACCATCTGATTTATGCTTGGCAGGGGATAGCTGTCCTTTGGACATGCCTTGTTGAGGTTAGTAAAATCGATGCATATTTTAACCCCTCCATTTTTCTTAGGAACGACGACCATGTTAGAGATCCATGTAGGGTACTTGACTTCCTTGATAAATCCTGCGTCTAGTAGTTTCCGAAGTTCTTTTTCCACTGCCTTATGATACTCTGGTGCAACTTTTCTAATTTTCTGCCTGAACGGGGGTGTGCCTGGTATGATGCGTAGCTCGTGTTGGATTACTTTCGGGTCAATCCCCGGCATATCTCCTAGCTTCCAGGCGAATATATCCGCGTATTCTTTAGGTAATTTGGTTAGATAATCTTCTCTTCTTTCGTCCATTATGGTCCCTACTTTGATCATCTTCGGGTTTTCTTCCGTTACTATGTTGATTTCTTTTACGGGCTCTACTGGCGTGAACACCGGCTTCGGGTCCCCGAGGACTGGGACGTTCTTTGATTGTTATTTGGTATGTTTTTGTCCTTCGTTGGCTGCTGAAGTACTTGTCTTTGTGCTTAGTACATTATCATCTTTTGTCAAGCCCTTTCCTGTAGTTTCGTTGAGGAACAGGTCTATGGCCTTCTCTTTCGCGGCTTCTTTATTTTTAATTCTTCGGGTTTTTCGCTGCTCTTCTTGTTCGTTGTGGATACGATCCTGAGTGGCTTGGCACTCTCTTGCAGAGACCCGATCTCCCTTGATTTCCATTACTCCCTCAGGTGTTGGGAATCTGATATATTGGTAGTACGTTGCCCCACTCCCTTGAGTTTATGTAACCATTTTCGTCCAATAATGGCGTTGTAGGGGGATGGGGGGTCCACCACGCTGAATCGTGTTTCTAATTTCATGGGTCCAGCGTCAACTTGCAACACGATGTCTCCCAATGGCTTTGTGGGTGCTCCATTGAATCCGTAGATGGTGTAATAAGAGGTCATTAGATGTTCTTCATGGAGCTTCATTCGTTTGAATGCGTCGTA
Source organism: Papaver somniferum (assembly GCF_003573695.1). Classification (NCBI taxonomy): domain Eukaryota; kingdom Viridiplantae; phylum Streptophyta; class Magnoliopsida; order Ranunculales; family Papaveraceae; genus Papaver; species Papaver somniferum. The sequence goes on along the minus strand of NC_039358.1, from coordinate 148,088,845 downwards.
GAATAGAACGTTCACTGAGCTTCCCCCGTCTATGAGGATTTTTTTAAGGTTACATCCAGCCACTGGTAGTGTGAGGACCAGGGGGTCGTTATGGTCTTCCATATCTTCTTCGATATCTTCAGCATCGAAGATAATAGGTGAGTCCATCCACTCTTCGTGCTCGTCCACCTCTATCCCATCGATCTTATACAATTCGAAGCGGTCTTCGAACTACTTCCGTAACCTCTTTCCTATCTGTGCTGTAAGTGAGGGCCCTGCGGCTTCAGAACACGAGATGGTGTTGATTGTGTGGTTCCCTTATGGAAGTTGGACTGGCTTGGTTCATTTGGATCTATCCTCGGCGATATCCTTTCTTACGTAATGTTTGAGCTCGCCAGCATCAATTAATTTTTGGATCATTATTTTGAGGTTTTTACATTTTTCGGTCTGGTGTCCGTTGAAGCAGTGATATTCACAGTAATCTTTAGACTTCTCGGTTCTCGGGGGATGTTTTCCCTTAGACCATGGCCACTCCAGGTTTTCCCTTCCTTTGATCTCTCGCAGGATCCGAGCATAGCTAGCGTTGAGCTTTGTGTAAACTTGATCTTCGAATTTTCGGTCGCCTGTTCGTCGTTCATCCCTTCGTTCCTTCCTGTCTTCGTGAGGCCGCTCCACTGAGCAATTCCTTTTGGCCCCATTGGTTTGTTCTGCTGAATTGGTACGGTGAGACCTCTGCGTGCCCCCGGGTTTTCACGCTGGATTTCTTCAAGACGAGCGTGCTTTTCAATAATTATTCGAAGATCTCCCTCTTTCTTAGGCACGCTTCCATGAATCTCAACAAATAGTGGACTCATTCGGTCTAATCCCCACTTGTAGCAGTTGATACTTACCACTGGGTCCACACTTCCTATGGCTTGGCAGATCTTGTGCCATATGTTAGTGTATTCCCTCGTGGTTTCCTTGTAGCCAATTGCCAGTGAAAAGAGCTTATCCATTCCGGTGTTAACAGTCTTGTTGTACATGTAAGTTCTTAAGAACTTTTCTGCGAGTTGGTCGTAGGAGTGGATGGATTCTGGCGGCAGATTATCAAACCAAGACAATGTTGATCCCTTCAGGCTTGAGGGGAAGTATCTACAGAGTACGGCGTCGTTCTGACTCCATCTAGCTAAGACACGGTTATAATACCGAATATGTGCAGCGGGATCACTGGATCCGTCATAGCATTTGAACGTCGGGACAGGGCATTTCAGCGGAATAGGGGTGTTGGCCAGGCGATGAGTTAGGGGCGTGGAGTTAGCCTCTCTCATGACCTCTTCTAACCTTCCTCCGCCTTGTCTACTTTTTAATTTCCTGATCTCGGCCATCATTTAATCACGTAGCTCTTCCATCGCGCGGTGATGCCCTACGCTCTTCTGCTCGTGATAGTCTGACTCTCCGTCATTGTAATCTGGGTCAGATGCGCTACTTCCCCTAGCCGTGTCTCCATTGGCTGCTACGATGACTCTTCGGTCTCGATTTGGTTCTGGTGCCTTTGAATTTGCCTCATCAAGTTGCTGGGTGGTCTTCGTGCTTAGGGCAATCCGGTCCTTTAAATCTTGGTTTTCTCTGTCCAGCAGAACTACAGTATCTGCGTAAACCTGCTGGCTCTTCTTCAATTCTTCAAGCTCATCAATCAGTCGATGTGATTGGTTTGACCCCTGATTGGGAGTCCCCGCTCGTGCTACTACGGCCATGGTGCCTTCTTCTTCTATGGTTTGTACTAAAGGTGGTGGAGGTTCAGCTTCGATTGTTGGCATTTCCAAATCGGGCACAGTGCCCACCGGCACAGTTTGATTCTGTTCGTTTGTTGATGGCATTCCGAAGGTTGGCGGGTGCGCGGGTTGATGTGTTCTGGATTCATCCACCCTTTCTTTTGGTTGGTGAGATTGATTCGTAACAAGAGTTTTGCTGACTTCCGCAGCCTTTGGGGCTGCCGCTGCCGTACTGTACTTCGCTGCCGCTGCTCTGAGGGTCGCGGATGGAACGGAGTTAGCGTTCATAGGCGAAGTGATTTCCGCAGTGTCCTGTCTCTGACTAGTTATTTTGGCTTTGTCTCCTTTCTGCTTGCTCCGGGTGATGACCGGGGTTGTCCTTGGTGCTTCCTTTGACGAGGCTTTGGATTTTCCTGCTTCCTGCATCTTTTCAATCGTGCTGTCGTTTTCTTTCTGCACAAGGGAATTTCAAACAGCGAGAAACAGAAATGTCCGTGCGGATCGGGTTAGTTTACGAAATTCATTACTCCAAGACCGAAAAAAAACTGCCCGAGGGCCACAGAGAACTTTTAAAAATGCGGGTTCATTGAAGGTATGTGGATACGTGAAAGGATCCCTTTGAAAATGCACGTAGATCTTTTTGAAAATTTTCAAAAACCCACCGGAAAGACAAGTCCGTACGAGATCTAAAAAATGTAAATCCATGGATCTAAGCAATAAATCTTTTAACCAGTTTGAATTGCTTCGACAGATACTGCCAGAGCTAATGAAGTAGAGCAATCATATGCTAATTTAATATGAAATCACAGGATAAGATAAATCTTTTACCGGGACGAAGTCCCTGTTTCTAGCGCCAAATTGTGAACACGTAAATCACGAAGGCATCTATATGTTCACAAACAATGTTCGCACTCTAGGTACCGTCTCGCACTGATAATACGATTGCATTGATTCCTTGGCTCAAAACCCTCGGGTTTATCATAGCCTCATCTAATAACATCGCGAGGGGCGTTTACGCAGGGGAAGATAAAGAAAACGAAGTATAAAAGTAAAACTCAAGGAGCGTTAGGCGAATATAAAGTGTTGAAATGTAAATAAGACTGGGGTTTACGTGGTTCAGCACTAAGGCCTACATCCACGGGGTTGTTGTTTCACTATATACTCGATGGTTACAGGGATAGTCGAGTGACTTTTGAGTTTACATAGATCTGTATATTGTAAAGGACTAACTTACACTCACAATCTTTCTCTCTCCTTCTCTCCCTGATTTTTCCGATCCCCTCACTCTTGGTGGAGAGGGGGTATTTATAGGGTTAGAGTGTGGGACCCATTTCTGAGGGCCGTTGGAACCTTATCTTCTTGTGTTTTGTGTCCATCACGCGGAGGTCTTCGTTCCTTACTTGATCACGCAGAGCCATCCTCGTTCGTTCCACGGGTTGATCGACACGTATACTTCTCGGAGTGTTTAATGCGGGTAGTTGAGGCGCCTGCTCGTGTCAGACAAGTGTCTTCTGCCCCTGTCCCTTCCATGTCAGTTAACTTTTCTCTTCACCGTTGATCTTAGCTTCTTTTAGGGATGAGGTAAATTAACTCTTCGGGAGTTATTTGGTGCTCCGCAGTACATCGTGTTTTCGGTGCATCTTTTAACTTCTGCCCTTAGATTTGTTCGGGCAAAGATCCTACGTCGTCGGGATAGGTTTCTTGGCTATGGGCGTGTGTCATCGTGTTTTGATGACTTTGCCTGCATGCTCTCCACGTATCTTCCTATATACACGTGTTCGATGATGAAATATGTACACACAGTACATATACTTCAACAGGAAATTGGAAGTTACCCCACACTTGAAAGATGGTCATTACCATTTCAGTACACATCATATTGGCCAAATGGTTCAATAGAAAAACTTTTTTAAAAAAAATGGCCAAGTCTGGATTTCATTGGCTATTTTAGCTTGACAACAAGAAAATCACAAACTAAGAAATTATCTTACCTCTTCGTAAAGATTACTCACTTGGATAGTGATTTGAATTCCTTTCCTCTTTTGTTAACTCATGCATTTGGACCTCTAAAGTCTAAACTTGACCAATGAGAGGTAATGAATGAGATAATGGGCTACCCTTACTTATGCTCGGGATTCTCAATGCTGCTAATGGGATGCCAGGTTAAGTAGGGTGTACCAAATCAAGACAAAATTTATTTTGTCCTATATGAAAACCTATTTTATCTCATCTTGATTTTGGTATACCCACTTAATGTGGTACCCCTATTAATAATCTTGAGGATTCTTGTGCGGAGAATCCTTTTAGGCTGTTTTTCCCTGTGACATAAGAGTGCTAGTCTGTCCCAGTAAACGACTGTGTGTACATATTCATCGTCGAAACGTGTATATGAAGATACGTGGAGAGCATGCAGGCAAAGTCATCAAAAACGATGACACACGCCCATAGCCAAGAAGCCTATCCCGGCGACGTCGGATCTTTGCCCGAACAAATCTAAGGGCAGAAGTTAAAAGATGCACCGAAAACACGATGTACTGCGGAGCACCAAATAACTCCCGAAGAGTTACTTTATCTCATCCCCAAAGAAGCTAAGATCAACGGTGAAGAGAAAGTTAACTGACATGGACGTGACAGGGGCAGAAGACACTTGTCTGACACGAGCAGGCGCCTCAACTACCCGCATTAAACACTCTGAGCAGTATACGTGTCGATCAACCCGTGGAACGAACGAGGATGGCTCTGCGTGATCAAGTAATGAACGAAGACCTCCGCGTGATGGACACAAAACACAAGAAGATAAGGTTCCAACGGCCCTCAGAAATGGGTCCCACACTCTAACCCTATAAATACCCCCTCTCCACCAAGAGTGAGGGGATCGGAAAAATCAGGGAGAGAAGGAGAGAGAAAGATTGTGAGTGTAAGTTAGTCCTTTACAATATACAGACCTATGTAAACTCCAAAGTCACTCGACTATCCCTGTAACCATCAAGTATATAGTGAAACAACAACCCCGTGGATGTAGGCCTTAGTGCTGAACCACGTAAATCCCAGTCTTATTTACATTTCAGCACTTTATATTCGCCTAACGCTCCTTGAGTTTTACTTTTATACTTCGTTTTCTTTATCTTCCCCTGCGTAAACGCCCCTCGCGATGTTATTAGATGAGGCTATGATAAACCCGAGGGTTTTGAGCCAAGGAATCAATGCAATCGTATTATCAGTGCGAGACGGTACCTAGAGTGCGAACATTGTTTGTGAACATATAGATGCCTTCGTGATTTACGTGTTCACAATTTGGCGCTAGAAACAGGGACTTCGTCCCGGTAAAAGATTTATCTTATCCTGTGATTTCATATTAAATTAGCATATGATTGCTCTACTTCATTAGCTCTGGCAGTATCTGTCGAAGCCATTCAAACTGGTTAAAAGATTTATTGCTTAGATCCATGGATTTACATTTTTTAGATCTCGTCGGACTTGTCTTTCCGATGGGTTTTTGAAAATTTCAAAAAGATCTACGTGCATTTTCAAAGGGATCCTTTCACGTATCCACATACCTTCAATGAACCCGCATTTTTAAAAGTTCTCGGTGGCCCTCGGGCAGTTTTTTTTCTTGGAGTAATGAATTTCGTAAACTAACCCGATCCGCACAACATTTCTGTTTCTCGCTGTTTGAAATTCCCTTGTGCAGAAAGAAAACGACAGCACGATTGAAAAGATGCAGGAAGCAGGAAAATCCAAAGCCTCGTCAAAGGAAGCACCAAGGACAACCCCGGTCATCACCCGGAGCAAGCAGAAAGGAGACAAAGCCAAAATAACTAGTCAGAGACAGGACACTGCGGAAATCACTTCGCCTATGAACGCTAACTCCGTTGCAGCCGGGCCCTCAGAGCAGCGGCAGCGAAGTACAGTACGGCAGCGGCAGCCCCAAAGGCTGCGGAAGCCAGCAAAACTCTTGTTACGAATCAATCTCACCAACCAAAAGAAAGGGTGGATGAATCCAGAACACATCAACCCGCGCACCGCCAACCTTCGGAATGCCACCAACAAACGAACAGAATCAAACTGTGCCGGTGGGCACTCCGCCCGATTTGGAATGCCAACAATCGAAGCTGAACCTCCACCACCTTTAGTACAAACCATAGAAGAAGGCGGCACCATGGCCGTAGTAGCACGAGCGGGGACTCCCAATCAGGGGTCAAACCAATCACATCGACTGATGGCTGAGCTTGAAGAATTGAAGAAAAGCCAGCAGGTTTACGCAGATGTTGTAGTTCTGCTGGCCAGAGAAAACCAAGATTTAAAAGACCGGATTGCCCTAAGCACGAAGACCAGCCAGCAACTTGATGAGGCAAATTCAAAGGCACCAGAACCAAATCGAGACCGAAGAGTCATCGTAGCAGCCAATGGAGACACGGCTAGGGGAAGTAGCGCATCTGACCCAGATTACAATGACGGAGAGTCAGACTATCACGAGCAGAAGAGCGTAGGGCATCACCGCGCGATGGAAGAGCTACGTGATGAAATGATGGCCGAGATCAGGCAATTAAAAAGTAGACAAGGCGGGGGAAGGTTAGAAGAGGTCATGAGAGAGGCTAACTCCACGCCCCTAACTCATCGCCTGGCCAACACCCCTATTCCGCTGAAATGCCCTGTCCCGACGTTCGAATGCTATGACGGATCCAGTGATCCCGCTGCACATATTCGGTATTATAACCGTGTCTTAGCTAGATGGAGTCAGAACGACGCCGTACTCTGTAGATACTTCCCGTCAAGCCTGAAGGGATCGCATTGTCTTGGTTTGATAATCTGCCGCCAGACTCCATCCACTCCTACGACCAACTCGCAGAAAAGTTCTTAAGAACTTACATGTACAACAAGACTGTTAACACCGGAATGGATAAGCTCTTTTCACTGGCAATTGGCTACAAGGAAACCACGAGGGAATACACTAACAGATGGCACAAGATCTGCCAAGCCATAGGAAGTGTGGACCCAGTGGTAAGTATCAACTGCTACAAGTGGGGATTAGACCGAATGAGTCCACTTTGTTGAGATTCATGGAAGCGTGCCTAAGACAGAGGGAGATCTTCGAATAATTATTGAAAAGCACGCTCGTCTTGAAGAAATCCAGCGTGAAAACCCGAGGGCGTACAGCAGAGGTCTCACCGTACCAATTCAGCAGAACAAACCAATGGGGCCAAAAGGAATTGTTCAGTGGAGCGGCCTCACGAAGACAGGAAGGAACGAAGGGATGAACGACGAACAGGCGACCGAAAATTCGAAGATCAAGTTTACACGAAGCTCAACGCTAGCTATGCTCGGATCCTGCGAGAGATCAAAGGAAGGGAAAACCTGGAGTGGCCATGGTCTAAGGGAAAACAGCCCCCGAGAACCGAGAAGTCTAAAGATTACTGTGAATATCACTGCTTCAACGGACACCAGACCGAAAAATGTAAAAACCTCAAAATAATGATCCAAAAATTAATCGATGCTGGCGAGCTCAAACATTACGTACGAAAGGATGTCGCCGAGGATAGATCCAAACGAACCAAGCCAGTCCAACTTCCAGAAGGGAACCGCACAATCAACACCATCTCGTGTTCTGAAGCCGCAGGGCCCTCACTTACAGCACAGATAGGAAAGAGGTTACGGAAGCAGTTCGAAGACCGCTGCGAATTGTATAAGATCGATGGGATAGAGGTGGACGAGCACGAAGAGTGGATGGACTCACCTATTATTTCGATGCTGAAGATATCGAAGAAGATATGGAAGACCATAACGACCCCCTGGTCCTCACACTACCAGTGGCTGGATGTAACCTTAAAAAATCCTCATAGACGGGGGAAGCTCAGTGAACGTTCTATTCTACGACGCATTCAAACGAATGAAGCTCCATGAAGAACATCTAATGACCTCTTATTACACCATCTACGGATTCAATGGAGCACCCAAAGCCATTGGGAGACATCGTGTTGCAAGTTGACGCTGGACCCATGAAGTTAGAAACACGATTCAGCGTGGTGGACCCCATCCCCCTACAACGCCATTATTGGACGAAAATGGTTACATAAACTCAAGGGAGTGGCGGAACGTACTACAATATCTCAGATTCCCAACACCTGAGGGAGTAATGGAAATCAAGGGAGATCGGGTCTCTGCAAGAGAGTGCCAAGCCACTCAGGATCGTATCAACAACGAACAAGAAGAGCAGCGAAAAACCCGAAGAATTAAAAATAAAGAAGCGCGAAAGAGAAGGCCATAGACCTGTTCCTCAACGAAACTACAGGAAAGGGCTTGACAAAAGATGATAATGTACTAAGCACAGAGACAAGTACTTCAGCAGCCAACGAAGGACAGAAACATACCAAATAGCAATCAAAGAACGTCCCAGTCCTCGGGGACCCGAAGCCGGTGTTCACGCCAGTAGAGCCCGTAAAAGAAATCAACATAGGAAGAAGAAAACCCGAAGATGATCAAAGTAGGGACCATAATGGACGAAAGAAGAGAAGATTCTCTAACCAAATTACTTAAAGAATACGCGGATGTATTGCCTGGAAGCTAGGAGATATGCCGGGGATTGACCCGAAAGTAATCCAACACGAGCTACGCATCAACCAGGCACACCCCGTTCAGGCAGAAAATTAGAAAAGTTGCACCAGAGTATCATAAGGCAGTGGAAAAAGAACTTCGGAAACTACTAGACGCAGGATTTATCAAGGAAGTCAAGTACCCTACATGGATCTCTAACATGGTCGTCGTTCCTAAGAAAAATGGAGGGGTTAGAGTATGCATCGATTTTACTAACCTCAACAAGGCATGTCCAAAGGACAGCTATCCCCTGCCAAGCATAGATCAGCTGGTAGAAGCAGTAGAAGGATATGAAGAACTGTCATTCATGGATGGACATTCTGGCTACAACCAAGTAGCCCTGGCAGAAGAAGATCATCCACACACAGTGTTCTACACCCCACATGGCCTTTATTGCTACACTAGAATGCCCTTCGGACTTCGAAACGCAGGGGCAACATACCAAAGAATGGTCGACGCTATCTTCAGGCCATGGATTGGTAGTACCTTAGAAGTCTACGTTGACGATATGCTCGTCAAAAGTAAGCTGCGCAAAGATCACCACCAGGATCTGAGAGATATCTTCAAAGCAATGAGAAAACATTACATGAAAGTGAATCCAGATAAATGTACTTTCGGCGTCACCTCGGGGAAATTCCTCGGGTATCTGGTAACAAAAAGGGGCATTGAGGTAGACCCAATAAAGATTCAGGCCATAGTAGAAATGTCATCCCTGAAGAATTTAAAAGAAGTGCAGAAACTCAATCGGTCCATCGCAGCCTTGGGCAGATTTATTGCCCGATCCTCGGACAAATGCAAACATTTCTTCAATATTCTCAAAAAAGGGAGCAAGTTTGAATGGACCGCAGAATGCGAAGAAGCCTTCCAAAAAATCAAAGAACACCTAGCTTCAATTCCGATCCTGCAGAAGCCGGATCCTGATGAGGTTTTGGCATTGTACATAGCAGTCAGCGCAACGTTGGTCAAAACCAATACGAAGATAGAACATCCTATCTATTACGTCAGAAAGACCCTCAATTCTGCGGAAAGGAACTACACAAAGATCGAACAGCTTATCCTAGCATTGGTATGGGCTACTCAAAAGCTGAGAACTTACTTCCTAACTCACTTCATCCGGGTCCCATGCAAAGCACCACTGGAAGCAGTCCTCAAAAGCGCGGGAAAAGTGGGCAGAATAGCCCAGTGGAACACCCACCTGGACCAATTCAACATCATTCATGAAATTCAACATTCTCGAAAGTCCCAAGTTTTGGAGGATTTCTTAGCAGACCTCCCCCTGGACAACGACGAAGAGATTAAGGGAATACCAGAAGCCGAGGAAGAAAGCAAGGATCCAATGGATATCCTCGAACCCGCGAGTCAAAGACAATGGGAAGTCTTTGTCGACGGTTCCAAAAATAAGGAAGGAGCAGGAATAGGCATTGTCATCACCACCCCAACCGGAGAAAGGATTGTACAGGCACTCAGGTTAGAATTCAAAGAGCATACCAATAACATCGTCGAATACGAGGCAGTCGTACATGCCCTCCGTGTAATAATAGAAATGGGGGTAACCGATGTAAGACTGACAAGTGATTCGCAGCTTGTCATACGGAAAATAGGGCTCGAGTACAATGTGTACGATGACACCCTCTCAGCTTACATGGCCTTGGTCCAAACATTGGCATCACAAATTCCGAACATCAAGTTCCGGCACTTATGCAGAAGTGATCTCAGGCACGCGGATGCCTTAGCATATATATCATCCATGTTGAAGGATAAAAGCGTCGAAGCTATTAAAATAACAAGGGTATACGATCCTTCGATTGCATCTCAATTCTCCTTCGATACCAATCAAGATACAGTGGAAGAAAATATCGAAGACCAGGTAGGAGAAGACATCCATAACGATTTTGACGAAGAAGATATCCTATCAAGAGCAAATCAAGACGAAGACTTCAGCAACGAAGATGATTGGAGAATGGAGATCCACGCGTTTCTCGAAAAGGGAAGCTTACCCGCGGATCATAAACAAGCTAGGAAAATACTCTCCAAAGTAGGAAGATATGATCTCCGGGATGGGGTCCTGTACAAGAAATCCTTCCTCGGACCATTACTACGTTGCTTATCCCGGAAAGAGGGGCATCGAATTCTAAACGACATCCATTATGGTGACGCAGGGAATCATAGCGGCATGAGATCACTAGCCGACAAAGCAAAAACGCAAGGATATTACTGGCCCACAATGATACAGGATGCCGCAAGGATGTCCCGACGGTGTGAAGAATGTCAGTGCTTCGCCAAAAAGATACACGCGCCGGCAACAATGTTAAATTCTGTAGATAGCCCGTGGCCATTTGCAAAGTGGGGCATAGATATCGTCGGGCCTTTCGTCGAAGGGTCAGGGAAAAGACGATTTTTGATAGTAGCCACAGACTACTTCATTAAATGGGTGGAAGCTAAAGCCTTATCCAGGATCAGAGACGTGGATGTGTTTACTTTCATATTCCAGAACATCATTTGCAGGTTCGGCATACCAGCAGAAATCGTGTCCGATAATGGTAAGCAATTACAGGGGAAAAAAATAGACATGCTCTTCGATACTTTCAAGATAAGGAAGAACAAATCCACCCCCATATACCCTCAAAGCAATGGACAGGCGGAATCCACTAACAAGACCCTCGCCCTTATCCTCAAAAAACAATTATACGAACATAAGGGGCGATGGTGTGAACAGTTGCATAATGTGTTATGGGCATACAGAACAACAAGAAGATCTGCCACTGGGGAATCCCCGTTTCTCCTCACTTATGGAGCTGACGCAGTCATCCCAATAGAGATCCTCATGCCAACCACAAAGACCGAAGCATGGGAGAAAAATCTCACAACAGACATGATGTTAGAGAGATTGGACGATCTAGAAGGAAGAAGGGAAGCAGCATTGCAGAAGATGGAAAATTATCAACGAAGACTAGCAAGGGAGTACAACAAAAAGGTAAAGCTTCGAAATTTTATAGAGGGGCAGTATGTGTTGAGAACAATCCCACAGTATCAACGAGAAAAGAGATGGGGAAAGTTAGCACCTACGTGGGGATGACCTTTTATAATACACGACATTGCGGGAAATGGTTCCTACTACCTTCGCAATCTGAAAGGCGAGGTCCTCCGGCATCCTTGGAATGCTAAGTGGCTTAAACTATATTACCCATAGGAGCAACACAGCTTTGCATCTGCGTGAAGAAGACCAGAAGAAGAAGGAAGCGTGACCGCTCTACATGTTTCTATCTCTGGACGAGGAATTGCAGGCCTCAACCTATCAATCAAACAAGTTTTCTAAAATTCAAGTAAACAAAACCTATCAACGATATTGGGGAAAGTAGTTAATCTACAATCTCTCAGGGATCCCCCATCAGTGTCCATAAGTGTAAGACCAGGGGGAAGGCACCCAGCAGAAAGATATACCCAACCAATCTTAAGGCAACGGGTCGACGGAATGGGTGTATGTAAATATTTTAACCCCATATCCTAGAACGTTGCCTCGGCCCCCACCGTCTGGGAATCCTCTGGCCAAGGGTTCGCCAGCGGGGTGACAGGTCTCAAGACGATCACGAAGGTACCTCCCTTCGGTATCGCACCCAAACACTTAAAAAACTCTTCTTTTGTTTTTAGCGTCCTTCATCACAATTCTTAAAATAAACAACAAACTGATATTGCAGGTATATCAAAAAAATGATCCATTTCATAAAGGTTGGTTACAAAAAGCGGCAAGGCCATTACAAAGAATACACATCAAAAATATTCTTTTTACAAAATACTATCAAAATCTAACGGAAGGATAATGATGCCGCGGTCTCTACTTAGATGATGTCACCCCATCAGCAGGGTTGTTCCGAAGAGTTGAAGGGACGCTCCCACCAGATGAGGGTCCCGAGGATCCAGGCAAGGAAGCAGGTACTGGACGACGCGGATAACTCTTCACGAGGCCATGCTCGGTCTTAAGGCCAAGCTCAATCTTCTCCAACATCTTGTTTGTCTCCTCAGCCAATTGACACCTAGCCTTATGCATAATAACTGTCATCCGCTGTTGGGCTTGGGATAAGAACGAAGATAGACGATTCACTTCTTTAGAAGTAGCACCAACGGCCTCCTCGCGGGATGCCGCCAAACTCTTAAAATGATTAGTCTGTTCTTCCTGCTGCGCTAAGGCAGATTGAGCCTTTTCAAATTTTTCATTTGCAACGCGGAGTTGTCCCTCGAGCTCTGAAAAAGACAACATGGTAGGTTTCTAAAAAGACCTACAAACTAATACCGCAAGTGCACGGTGTCGATTGTAGCTTGTGCAAATACGGGTCGAATCCACAGGGACTAGGGTGTGAGTTGAATTTTTTAAGCTAGTTATCTAAATTAACAAGGCAGTAACTAAAGCAATAAGGTAACAGTGACAGAGAACAAAAAAAGTGAAATTCAGTGGCAGTGAATAAGAAACATTGAAACAAAGATAAACAAACCAAGGTTGTTAGCCAAGGGAAGTGATAAAGAAACAAAGGCAGGTCCTCCAGCTATGTTCTTGTCCCTTGTTAGTTATCAGTCAGCTTCTAGGCTTTCTGAATAACTAGATGACAGTTGCGGTTCAAAGCCGGCTGTTCATCTAAGGGTTGGTCTAGAAAGGAGGCTAAAGGCACTAAGATGAATTCTAAACCTTGTGATAGTTGGGGCTCTCACACTGCAACTACCCGAAAAGAAGCTTGCTTAGTGTTTTAACAACCTAAAAGGATGTTCAATCCTAGACAATTCAAGCACAACAAGATCAGAGCATGGATAGGATAAAAACAATTGAAGTTTACAACATCATTTAAAATAAAAACTAACCCTTGAGGCACTGGCTATTCCAGTCCTCTTGGGTGAAGCACTGGCTAGTCCAGGCATATCTTCAACACAACACCCACAACCCATATTTATAGTTACAATATACAGAATTAGGGTCACAGACATTTCCCCCAAATTCAAAACAGGGCAGTTGAATTAGGGTTACACAATTACCTAATTTGATGGGTCAAATCTTGCCCATGCTGACTGCAGCTGCTCCTCTTCCTCTGACTTCACTGCTTCATTCCCACGCCTCAATTTCTTCTTTAGCTTCACCTAATTCATCAATCTCTAACCTAGGGTTTCAGAGATAGGAAAGGTGCGAGATTGATGAAGTAGGAGGCTAGAAAGATGGGGGAAATGATGGGTTTCGCTTTTAGGGTGGAGTAGAGTGGTTTGGTGGTGTCAGGGAGTGGTGGCGATGATGCAGAAGGTGGTGACACTGGAGTAGTTGCAGAGGGAGTGGGAGGAAGAAGATGGGTTCGATGGAAAGGAGGGGAGTGTTTGGCGATGGGTATAGGTGTTAGGTGTTTGGGTGTTGAGCGGTTGCATCAAGTCTCGATGATTCGCGAAGCTGAGCCGTGGGATGCGGAAATGATAGATTGATCTAACGGCTACAAGTGAAGAGGCTGGTATCGACCGTCGGATTTCTGATACAACGAAACTGACGGCTCAAGATGGAGTTAGGTGCTGTAGTGTTAGACAGGAGCTTCAGACTTCGATGTACTGGCGATGCTGCGACCATTGGATTCAGATGTGATCCAATCTGAGGGATGACGAAGGAGACGGGTATGGATATTGGAAATGGGTTTGGGTAAGGGTTTGGGGCCTTGGGTATGCCAAGCCCATATCTTCTTTAAGAACAATTCTTTCTTGTTAAGCCCATTTCTAATTGATCCGGCTCTTGCAAACATCATTCTTCGCTGCCTTTCTGCGAGAGTCTTTGCCGTTTCTTTGCTCTTTTTGCTCCGTGAGTTAACCAGGCTTTATTTAGTACCTAAAAATGCAAAATTAATTAATAAAAATATTTATTCTTGAAAACAATGAAAATACAGAATATGGGATAAAATGTAGAATTAATGCACAAAAGATGAGTTAAATGCCAAGAAAAATATATAGAAATATGCACTTTTTAGCACTCATCACAACACCAGGGAGTTAGCACAGAAAATACACAATCACACTCGATGAAATAGGGTTATACCTTCGACACAAGCCGAAGCCTCTTCATACTCATTAACAACCGCATCTCGCGCTTCATCAAGATGGTCATATTCCGCGGATAATTTCTTATAATCTAGTTGAAGGTTGGCGAGAGTAAATTGACTGGCATCTAATTCTACCTGCTACATCGAATCCATGTGACGAAGGTGGTTGACTTCGTTGTTTATCTCTGATACCCCCTTGCTAAATCTATACATACATACTTCAAGATTTCTCTCAGACTCAGCCTGGCGAGCTATTTCAGCGCGAGACGCAGCAAGGGCCTTGCTTAGAGCCCCAACTTCGGCTCGGGCATCGTCCCTTTCTCTGGTAAGACACAGCATGCTCTCCTTAACTCCCGGAAAAGGAAGGGAGTGAGCCTTTCGTAATTCCTCTTCCAGAAGATGTATCCTAGACTCCAACAATGAAGTGCGCTCACGGGATTCCCGCAGATTCTCACGTGTCCACAGCATTGTACCATTGAACAAAGTACGGTCATGGTTATACAGATTCTGCATATCAACCATTTGAACATGCCTTGCGCGCCATACCTCAGCCCGAGCGTCCCACTTTTTGGCTTCGCTCTTAATTTTCTCGACCAGCTCTTTGATACGAGACTTTTGCCGTGCCCTTTCGTTTCGAAGCCATATCAGCTCGGGGACGCCACCCACTGGAGATAGGGTGGGGAGACTCAGACAGAACAACTAAGTAATATAGAGGAATTACGATGCACTGCGAGGGTAAAAGAGGAAAAAGAACCAAACCTGTGAAAGCTGAAACTTGCCCGCGAGTTTGCTCTAACTCAGCGCGAACGGCAGCAAGCTCTGAACGAAGACCAGCCTCCGCTTCACCCAGCCTTTCTTTCTCTTTAAGGCTTTTCTTCAGTTCTTCTATTTCCACCTCAGCCGCAGACAATTCCTTTTCTCTGTGACGAAGCTTAGCCTCCAGCTTCAAAGATTTGGCTTTAAAGAACTGATACAGCACATGGTTGCAATGCTCACTCCTCATCATCTACACATCAAAATGGCAAACATTATTACACCGAAGGATTTAATCGTCACGAAGAGATATGTAGGAAGACTTACCTCCAAGACACGCTGCTGAGGAAAACCATATTGGTACCCATCGGCTATGGCCATCATATTCGCGACAGAAGTAGGAGGCTCCGATATGAGGGAAGCTTCAGGAACACTCAAGCTTTTCCCCCACATCTCAAATACCCGCGCCTTGGAAGATAGTTCCATCATCCGACGGGTATACGCATCAGAATCCTTTTCACCAGCAACCACCGGGGCAGGATGAGGGACAAACAGCAGACCCTTTTTCTTGAGCCAATCCATTATATGTCCTAACCCTCAAACGTCAGCGAATGAGGGAAATCCTCGGAAGGCGAGTCAACCACGGACTTCCCCTTTGCTGATATTTCCCCATCAGCACAAGTTTCGGCATCAACATGCGCATCATGATCATCCGCGCCCCATCCTGAACAGTCGCGTCTTCCTTACCAGAACCCCCGAGCACATCCCAATCATCATTGGGGGAAAGCAGAGAGAAGTCTTCAGGAAAATCGAGAGAATCGTCAAAGAGTTCCCCTGCGGAATAAATCCTGTCAAAAGAGAACTCTTGAGAAATGGTGGGGAGAGTTTCCGCAGCTTCACCAGCAGGAACAGACATATCAGCGATAACACTGCCGTCAGCTACCGCGGCATTATTTCTCCCCTCATCACCATCACAACCCTCACGAATCTCCTCCTCGACATTGAGAGGGGAAGTATCAGCGCGTTCTTCCCCATCAGAAATCTCCTCATCCTCGGCAAACTCTTCGTTTACCGGACTGGTAACTTCTTCATGAACCTCAGCCTCACCCGTCACAATGGTAGAAGACTGCTTCGGCCCAATCTTTTTCTTCTTCGACACCTGCAAACCAACACGTTCCACAAAGAGTTATTTTTTCCTCGAACAATTTGATTTTTAAAAGGAGGAGAGGCGCGGCCAGAATCTGCATACCTTGGCAGTAGTGGCACTCTTCGGTGGAAGTATAACACCAGAACCTTCCTCCTCGTCTCCTTCAACGACGTCGAGGGCATAAGGAAAGTTCATGCCTTCGAAATTTAAACGCCAAGGACAGAAATCTCCATAAAGAGCAGGAGGAGATTCACGTGGCCTGCTACTCTCAGAAGGACGGCAACTGCGCGGACCGGGAATCCAACCGTACGCCCAAGGACCAACAATTTCAATAACAGTAGCGTGCCACTCATAATCATGGTCACGCTTGATCCTCTCACGTTCCGGAAAAAGTTTCCGCTGACTAGACCCCTCGGTGCCTGGAACATACTTCAGTTTGGCATCACTCACCTCACTTAACAGACGAATTTCTCCCCGAGGAGCAGCGAGATTCCGAAGGCTAACACTCCACGGTTTACGGTTCCTACTATTGACGTAATCACCGAAGGAGTTGTTGAAGTTTTCAGGAGTATATCATTCCCTCTCCGCAGGATTTGGAACGTAACACGTCATCGTCGTCTCCCCCTTACTCCGCAGATAACACTCCCTCAGTGCACGGAGATAATTCCCCGATAATTGCGACACAGAACGACTGTGAGTATTGGTGGAAGAGCCCTCACGACCAGCAAGCACATCGTAATAAAAGGAGTCACCAGACTTGTACACCGGCAGCATAAGACCCGCCTCGAAGGCTCCAACCGTAGTCAACAAGTGAAACTCATCAAACTGATACTTCGAGATGAGCTCATAAGTAATATCATCCTCAGGGGCATAGAAACGAACCTCGAAGGCTTGAAGCTCATGCTTTTCCTTGAAAACTTCAAGGTCAATATGCTTGAACGTAACTTTCTTCTTGCTGACCGAAACGCTGCGTATCACCGGGGCAGCCTCATCCTCTTCCGCGGGATCGGATGAACCAATAAAAGCCTCGGAAGCTCTTCTTTTCAAAGAAGGATTCTTCGAAGATTCAGCTCTCGGGACACCACCTTTGGTGTTCTTCCCTTTGAAAGAAATTATTGGAGGTGGCGGCAGAGGGTGCTGCACGGGCACTACAGAACGCAGAGGAGGAACATCAAAGGCGACAGCACGAGGAGGTGTCTGCGTACACCTAACGTCATCACGAGGACGAGAAACCGCACGATCGGCAGTGTTTCGAGACCCGGAAGGATTTTTTGAGGGACCCTCTTTCCTAGGAGGAGAGGCATTCGCCCCAGAAGAAGAAACTCTAATACCACGGGGATCCATTTGAGACTCTCTGCGCGGAGGGGATCTCGGTAGACTAGAACCCGGAGTTTGATAAGGAAGCCGCAGACGATCCGACATGGCTGCGAAGAGGTACAACATAAACAAGTTAGAAACAAACACAAGGACATCACCAAAGATCAAAAAACCACAAAATTAGCAGTCCATCTCAACATAGCACATAAACCCTAAAACTATCATACAAGCTTGAAATTCCCCAAAACCCTAAAACCCAAAACTCAAAAGTCCAATCAATACAAGTAAAACAATGGCCTCCTCGTTTTGAGACGAAGAACAGGGGCAAACTAGCATACAAGCATTAAAAGAGGTTCTTCATCACAAACAAGGGACGACAGCAGCAGAAATGGGAGGCTACGATACGATCAACAACAGAAAATTTACAATCAACACAGCTTAAAACAACAGGAACAAAGAAAAGAAACCTCACCACCACAAACAGCAGCAGGAAGAGGACAACAAACCAGAAACAAAGAAGAAGCGAGCGTGATTAATGCTAAGGCAGAGAGAATTTAATGGTTGAAGAACAAAGAATGAAGACTGACAGGGAGAATGAAATTAATTTTTAGGGAGAATGAAATTAATTTTCAAGGAGAATGAAATTAATTCTTCTTCTCTCCTTAATATACTCGAAAGAAAGAGAAGGAAATTAATGGAGGAATGGGAAATGTGCCCATTAAATGAGCAGTTAATGCACGAATAAGAAACATGCCCAAGTATCTAGGAGAAGTTATTAGGAGAGAGGAAGAATATGTAACGTCTGTTTTCTTCAATGCTCCCACTAAACATTCAAGCCCGAAGAAAAGGGGAAAATTGTGTGTACATATTTCATCATCGAACACGTGTATATAGGAAGATACGTGGAGAGCATGCAGGCAAAGTCATAAAAACACGATGACACACGCCCATAGCCAAGAAGCCTATCCCGGCGACGTAGGATCTTTGCCCGAACAAATCTAAGGGCAAAAGTTAAAAGATGCACCGAAAACACGATGTACTGCGGAGCACCAAATAACTCCCGAAGAGTTACTTTATCTCATCCCCAAAAGAAGCTAAGATCAACGGTGAAGAAAAAAGTTAACTGACATGGACGGGACAGGGGCAGAAGACACTTGTCTGACACGAGCAAGCGCCTCAACTACCCGCATTAAACACTCTGAGCAGTATACGTGTCGATCAACCCGTGGAACGAACGAGGATGGCTCTGCGTGATCAAGTAATGAACGAAGACCTCCGCGTGATGGACACAAAACACAAGAAGATAAGGTTCCAACGGCCCTCAGAGATGGGTCCCACACTCTAACCCTATAAATACCCACTCTCCACCAAGAGTGAGGGGATCGGAAAAATCAGGGAGAGAAGGAGAGAAAGATTGCGAGTGTAAGTTAGTCCTTTACAATATACAGACCTATGTAAACTCCAAAGTCGCTCGACTATCCCTGTAACCATCAAGTATATAGTGAAACAACAACCCCGTGGATGTAGGCCTTAGTGCTGAACCACGTAAATCCCTGTCTTATTTACATTTCAGCACTTTATATTCGCCTAACGCTCCTTGAGCTTTACTTTTATGCTTCGTTTTCTTTATCTTCCCCTGTGTAAACGCCCCTCACAATGTTATTAGATGAAGCTATGATAAACCCGAGGATTTTGAGCTAAGAAATCAATGCAATCGTATTATCAGTGTGAGACGGTACTTAGAGTGCGAACATTGTTTGTGAACATATAGATGCCTCGTGATTTACGTGTTCACATGTACAAAATAAATGAATAAGAAAATACATAATGATGTGTAGAAGTAGGATCTTTCAAAAATATTCTTGACATTGTAATATTCGAATTTTAAAGTTTTAATATGTCTGTTTTGTAAATTGCCCGTCTACACATAACATTAAATTTTAAAGTTTATAATTGGAAGTTAAATATGACTTATTTGCCATTTGAGGAACATAAGTCGCGGTATAATTTTTGAGCTAGCTTTGTGCGCCAATTATATGTTATAGAAGATACGATAAGATTGTCCACCCGTTCTTTGCAATATCTATATCCTCCTATAAACAGTCGAAAAAATCACAGCTCCTAGATAGAATGATGAAGCCGCTCATACGGAGCCTGCTAAAATGTCAGCATAGTAGTATACTCATCGTTTGTGAAATAAAGAGCGTCACGAACATAAATCATATTAAAACTACGACTCTACGCTGTATGCCTGCACTCGAAATGGTGCTGTTTTGAGGTGCTTGCAGCTTATCAAAATAAGAAAGTAAAAGCTAATAATACAATCTTTCATTTTTCATTTTACTATCTGTCTCTAAGGATGGTCATGGGGTGGGTATGGGGCGGGTAGTGTCAATCCCAGTCACCGCCCCGTTCGTAAAAAAAATATTCATCCCCGCCCCGTTACCCATATGAATTGGGGCGGGGCAGGTATGGGGAATACCCATATGGGGCAGGTTTCCCATGGGTTACCTGTAACACTGAGTTAATACATAAATTTGATTATAATCAAAACTTAAATATGATTCAAACAAAAATAATAACGTAAGAACGACGCATTCTGGAATCTTAAATTCAGTAATTTATCTTAAAGTGAAAAAAAGAATCTGTTAATGACTTATTAGTTTTTCTGTTTTTTCCTGTCCCGTTCTATCTTCGTCCACGTTAACCATTTCATTATCTGCTTCATTTTCTCTATTTTAACTTTTAGAGAATGTGTTTGATCACAAAAAAAAGAACGAAAGTGATGAATATACAAGAACGATCGAGAATATAATAAATGAAAGAAAGCTCGACTAAGTGGTGGAAGTATAAAAATTATACACATTGTTGCATAAAAGTCTAAACCCCTAACTTGTGAAAGATACGGGACGGGTATGGGGCGGGGACCTTGAATCCCATCCCCACCCCATCCCCGTAGCTTAGTTTTCGGGTATTACCCATACCCGATCCCATCTTCATTTGTGCGGGTAAAACCCTACCCGAACGGGGCGGGTACCCACGGGGATGGGTTTGGGTGAGGCAAATGGCCATCCCTATCTGTCTCACAAATTTATTTATGAACTCCTCTAGCAATCCTGGCAAGATTGGGGTATAATCAGATTCATTGGGGTATACTAGAGCTGGCAAACGGGCGGGCCGGGACTGGTTTGTGACCAACCCGCGGGTCACGGGTTAATACGGGCCAAAACTTGCGGGTTGATATTCTTCACCGGTGGTCATTTCTCCAACCCGCGCCCGTTACGGGTAAAGCTTGCGGATTCACGGGTTAGCCCGACTTATTTAATTAAAAGTAAAATCAAAAATTTATTAACTTAATTGATGAAAAATTACAAGGATCATACACAAATTACAAAAAATTCCCAAATACTAAATCTCAATATACATCTCAGACTTCATTGAACCATTTTCAGGCCTTTCAAATCATTCCTTGTAACACCTAACATACATCTAATCACTCCATTTTCAGCTCAAGTGCTCAACCCATCACTGCTTCAATTGCATCAAAACTCTTTCCACTATGCCTTAAGTAAGCTTCATTTATCGACAGTTTCAAAAATTCATGCATAAAAGGAGACGCCGGCTTATCCCTATGAAACATAAGAAATGCAACAATTCAGTACACAAAAACACTACTGGTTATCATTTAATACAATAGCAACGAAAATACCATGCAATTACCAATTAGTTTACCAAACCAAATTGTAGATGCCATAGTAAGTAAACACTAATCAGTAGTATATGTGGGGGCGAGGAATGGGATTATTAGTCAGCTGCTAGTAATATTAAGTAGCCCCTCGAAACGTCTTTTCTATAGGTATTCAATCTTTATATACCTTGATGCTATTAGTTACCAACATCAGTATAATTACTGTCAGTTTCTTATAATTGCTAACCAAAAACAAACTAGTGCATATGTATAAAAAGAAAAAAACAAACAAGATGAATCATAAACACTGAAGAGTACTGCCACAAAAGTTATTGTAGGAATTCAATTTAAGTTATTTTAACCCAATAACTTAAATTGAATCACAGCCCTAATCTTCTTCTTCTATCATTAACTCAATTCTCTTCTCAATTTCATAAAACCCCAAATTTAATTGAAGCCCTAATTTTTTATGGATTTCCCAATTTCAGTTCTTCACTGAAATTAATCCTAACTATTAGTATGATAATCTTCTTCTTCGTATTCTACTTTTAAAATCCACACTTAATCACTCACTTTCACTTCCAATCTCCAACTCAGAACCCACATTAGTTAGCCAACTAAAACTCAACCCAAAAACAGAAAGAAAAAGAAAAACGAAGAAGTAAATCCCCACATCAGTTACTTGAGCTTAAATCCATTATTGGTAAGCCTCAATTAACACATGCAAAGAAGAACAGACGCGGAGAAGAAAGAAAAAAGAAGATTGAGGTGGTGCTAGGAGGCGCAGAGAGCAGAGTGGAGAAGAAAGAAAATAGGAAAGAAAGAAAATAAAATCTTATAGGTTTTCTTTTTTAGTTTTATATCGTAAACGAACGGACATGATTAAAAATAATAATTATACGTTGGAAATTATTAGGAGCAGACAGGTTGACAGGGTTAACCCGCGGGTTTACGGTCCGGGACGGGCTAACCGGTTTTCTCACAAGCCGCTATTTCTCCAACCCGCGCCCGGCTTGTTTAGGACCCAGCCGGGACGGACGCGGGTTTTCAAGGGCCGGGCCGGATCAACTTGCGGGTTTTTGGCTGGTTTGCCAACTCTAGGGTATACCCATTTTATTCTCATCCAAATTAGTGTGCTAAGGGGTGTCTAAAAGGTGTTAAAAGACCAAATTGCTCCAAAAAAAAAACCATGCCGACCAAAATCCATCCAAAAAAATTTCAAAATCTTTTCCCAAAACTCTAACTATGAAACCAAATCAGGAAAAAAAAAACAAATTTGAATTATACGGGTTTTGAGATTGGGTATGATCCAAATTTTTATCAACAGTCGGCATGGTTTCTTTTTGCCGACCTTGCCGACTTGTATTAGTCGGGATCTTCCTAGTAGAATATTGTGCCGACTTTTCATCTCTGAAATTTGCATTTACAGGGTCGGCACGGTATTCATACTTATACCTTGCCGAGTATAGTTTAGTCGGCAGGTTATGAAATTAATACCTTGCTGGCTAATCATGCATTTGTAGCACCTTTCTCTGTATGTCAAAAATCCTATAGTCGGCAAGGTATTTTTTGTCGACCTTGCCGACTATAAGGTAGCCGGCAAGGTAAAAAATCAATAAGATGTCGACTAATGAAACATTTACAACAGTCTCCTGTGTGTCAAAAATAATAAAGTCGGCATCTTCTTCGTTCACCGACCTTGCCGGCCGGATATAGTCGGCATGTTATTCATCCGTAGACCTTGCCGGCCAGATATAGTCGGCATGTTCTTCATCTTTAGACCTTGTCGGCCGACTTTTCACAAAATTCGGAACTGGTGTTGATTGAACTCATGGGATAAAATTTTTAACCTACTCAATTAATCCATCTAAACTCAACTAATTAAGCTAATCAAATTTTTTAGTGTTAATTAAACAAGGGTATATTAGCCATTAGAAAATACATGATTAAGGGGTGGCTTCTTTTAATTCGAAATGACCTAGCTTTTGTCTCATTAGGTATACCCCAATCAAGCCATGAGTTAAGAAAATTTAAAAAGATATGCAATGGTAGTCACAACAAGGTATTGAAAGCGTGAAGAGAAGCGTGAACCGTTTTTTATTTTTAAGAAGCGATGCATGGGTTGAAGCGTGAAGCGTCGTTTCATGATTGATGTTTGAAGCGGATTTTTTTCCTATAAATAATACTAGTTTGTTATTAATAATTTAATATTAAGGAAGTGAATGATTGTATAAATTTAATACAAGTCTAGTTGATTTAAAAAACAGTAGCATGGCACAGTGGTTCACTTTAGTTTAAGTAAGTTGTAGGTCGGAGGTTCAAAACTCTCTTAGAAATGACTTGGCTAAGTCAAAAAGCGCATCAATTAAAGGAATATTCCGCTTCACGATAGATTCGGTCGGAGCGAATTAGAAAAATCTGGAGCGAAACGTAACATGAAGCGGCGCTTCTTGGTAGATTCGCTTCATAACTGCGCTTCAGAACGAATTAAAAAAATCTGGAGCGAAGTGTACGAAGCGTAGCGTGAAGCGACGCTTTTAAAAACCATAACAACCAAACATATTGCTTCTGTTTGATTAGAGCAGTGCTATCCCGCGCAGCTCCGCGGGAATACTAAATAAGCAAGCAGCTTATCAGTCGTAGGATTGTCTAGCTAGCCGTTGGATCAATATTAATAAAGCTTTTTCAGCTGGAACAACTGGCGCATTTATGTTCGGAGAGATATGTCCTTTTGAAAAGAAATTATTTCGTATAAGGTCCTTTTTTTCCTATCAAATCCATCTAGTAAGTTCCATGTGAAATAAAAATTTAATAGACTCAAGACATAAAAGGCACATCAACCAAGATCAGACAACATATAGCCGCCTCCTCCCTAAACTCTTCACTGGGAATGACACTCCAAATGAAGAAACGAACTGAAGTGCGCGTAGAGAAAAAGATGAAGAGAATGATTAAGATCGAAAAAAACAGACGACGATGAGCTAGAACACAAAAAGCGTGATGAGGGAGTTAACAAACAAACAAGACTGGTATAGTAGTATTAGGTGATGAGCAATGAGATAAATGAATCGGGTTTCTTATATCTGAAAAACACATTTGATGGATTCTAAGATAATTGATTTTCTGTTTATTCTTTTGATCTTGCCGGTGTAGACGGTAAGATTTAATTGATTTGGAAAGAGAAAATTTTATCTGGATATCTTTTATCTCGTTGACAAAAGAAATACCATGTTTCTTTCCTCTCATCTTCGTTTTTATCTGTAAAATTTAAAACCTAATCAAACTAGATTACTTAGATCCAAATCAAAATCCATCTAATTAAATAGGTCACCGCTTTAATTAATTCCTCAAGACTACTAGAGCTTTTCTTTAGTCCGACAGCCTCTAATTCCGTAGATAAGTTTCGTCGGAATCCTTGGAATCGAAAAGAGCACGAAATACACAGAGATAACAATACAGATTAATAAAGAAAAAGGACATGAAGAAAACTTGTAAAGGACCTGCATCTAATTACTAAAAATATGCCAGCTGTACTATAATTAAAAAAATTAACTAATGTTAATCCAACGGCGCACGATACAATCCAACCCTTGATAAGGAGTCCAATTTTGTGCAGCCCTCTAAAACCGGGTTCACATTCCTCCCTGCCCTATTGGAAGAACTGTTTGGTCAAAACCACTTTAACTCTGGTTTATCCCCTGTTCCACATATCTTTTTTATTTTTATTTTATTTTTATTAATGGATAATACAAAATAGGAAAGCTATTTCGATCGTTTTTCATAATCAGAGTTGGCTGATCTTCATCGCCCTTTCAGTAAAAAATCTTCATTATAGTCCTTTCAAAATAAGAATCTGGTTGAATTCATCTTGTTTTTTCTCTTCTATCTATACCCATCGATTTGGAATTTTCAAAGAATTTTTCTTGTTATCTTAATATTAAGTTGGAAAACTTCACCTGAAATAGATAGCTATCATGGGTTTTTCTTCTTTCTCTGCGATCTATGAGGAAATTTATAAGATTTAATTTTTGTGGACAAGGATTCCTGAAATGACAAAGATTTTGTGTAAGGGTGATTTGAATTTGAGTTTTCAATTACCATGGAATTTAATCAGTTGAGTATACACGGATCCACATACATAAAGTGTAAGGCTAATTAGGATTTTTTTTTTGGTTTGTTTGTTAAAAACTAATTAGGATTTTAGATAGTCAAATATGACGTGATGATATATACATATGATGATCAGCATTATAAACAAGTTAACCATACATACATACTCCTCTTTGATAATAGTCCCCAAACATTCTTGAGATTTTCTTTAAGCCAATTTTTGCAGTCTATATCTCTTTTGGAACGAAAGTTCATCGAAACAACGAACTCGAACACAATGACGAACTCAAAGACATTAGAAGAAGAGCAAGAGGGTGGAGCGAGAAGCGGGCAGAAATTTTTATTGAGTGAAAAAAGAAAATTTTGTTGTAGGGCTTTAGCCCATGGATGTGGGCGTCAATATAGTAGTTAGGGTCTTATTTCTATTGTATATAAAGGACTATATCTATGTAACATATATCTCCTCTAATGAATGTAATCTCTTTCTCTGCTTGCCTCTTTATCTTCTCCATCCATTGCAATACGTTATCGAGCACGAGCTCTAACCATGTGGCAATGGATTCTTTTTCATTTATTTTTGGGGTTGCTATCAAATCCGTGAAGGATTGTTTTGGATATATATTTTTTTACCGTATTATATATACTGTTTTGTTTTTTCTATTCACGGGAATCAATTGATTGGGAGTTAATTTTGAATACGTCGTATACCAGAATCAATGAAATGGTTTAATTTTATATTATATTCTATTCGTATGTTTGTGGCTTGATTGGAAATTGATTTTGATTCGTCTTATACGGCAATATTTACAAATGATTTCAGTTTTATAATATGTATTCCCATGTCCATGTTCATAGGCGGCGATTGTAATTCTCAGAGAAAAGAGGAGGAGGAGTACTGGTCCGATCCAAGTTATCGTGTCCAACTCGCCCCAACCAGGCCCTGTTCCGACTCGTCCCAACCAGACACTGTTCCGACTCAGTTTCAGATGTGTCCCGTTGTTCAGTTCTGACTAGTTTCAGTTCTGACCAGTTTCAGTTCAGATGTGACCCATTTTGTTCTGGTTTGGGACTATGCGCGACCAGGGACGTTCTGGTTTTACCTATGTACCGTAGGAACCAATGTATGAGGTATGTAACTAAAACTAATGTGGCTTTTTACATTGAATACCTGATGGGCTTATTTTATTTTTTTTAGAACATGCCTAGTTCTGTTTTTTTTTTCTTAAGATAAGTCCATACTATATAAACGGTCAATTTAAATTATTTTTGTTGATCTCAATCATTAAGAATTTTGATCTTAATGCTATTTGTTCTCTTGAATATGATATTGGGTATAGTTGAATGATGTTTATTTTTTGTTCAATTGGTTGTACCAACTCAATTCCAATGTATTCATTTGGGGCTTAGAAGTACTTGAGCACCATTGTTGGATACTTGATATTTTCCCAAAATTTTGAATGTTCTGTGGAATGTATCCACTTGCTCGACTATTAATCTGTCAGTAGTTTCAAAATATACGTTCAAATAAAATCACATGTATTCATATTTTTGTGGAAGAACTCACAAAAGATGACATGAATCATAAAATTTTCATTTCTCTACTGCATCGATAATACTAACGAACCGGTATATGTTGAAGTATGGCAACAAGAGAATTATCTTTAGTAATATATTCAACCTAAAGTAAGTGGTTGACGTGTGTAGTGAGATTCTCTTGGCCTATTGAGATAAAGAAATTTCTCAAATTAAGCTAAATGTAGCAAAAATTGAAAATGGAAAGAACCCCAAAGTAATGAGGGTTAGACGTACCGACTCATATAAAGCATGTGAAAAGGGACATATATATCATGAGACAAAAATATAATTTTTTTTCCCCAGCAGTAATGACACCAAAGTATAGGTATCAATTGAACATGGGATCAGCTAAAATTTAATTCTAGCTCCCATCATAAATAAAAGAGTTGGAAATGCACCTGGTCAAAGGTGCTGGTATATACACTGTAATGTGTACGTGTATCATAGTAACAACCAATTTTCACATCAACTTTAATGGCAACAAGAACCTTGCCTGGCCAACTGACTATCTTATCGAGCGCAACACTGCTCATTTTTTTCTTCAAGATAGAACAAAGACGTCGCAAAATATCTAGATGTACCAAGAGATAATCACACCTTGTAAATTCCCAAGTAACCCGTGCAAATGGATATCATGTTGAACATCGAAATGATGAGAATGTAACTGATTGCATCTTTTATAGTCTCTAATATATTTGGAGGGAAATATATTTTGGAGAAACTAATGAGTCAATCTAGTGCAATGTAATTCACTATAATATTTGGATTATTGAATCCATATTGACTCCGACGATGAAATGTTGGAAACTGACTCATACAGGCTTTGGGCATAACCATAAAGAAACTTTGGTTGTAACATGATGATTGTTTTGAAAGAACTCATACAAATATCACTTTATTTGAGTGAACGAAAATGGGAAAAAGATTGACAGAATGCAAAGTGACGACATATCTCTCAATGAGTGTTTTCTAAATTACTAGATGCACAACCCCCCTTCCCATTATGCTTTTAGGTAAGAAAGCATATCACTCATTTTTACAAATTCTTCAATAAAACAGGATCGAGACCATCCTAAGATGCAAATGGTAAAAATTCCATATTACAAAGAAAACAAGGTGAAATTTAAAAAATATTCATGCAGAATGCGGACCATTAAAGTGACTGATGGATCTGGTGAATGTTTTGATATTTTGGACTAGTTATAGTTCCCAAGAAATTTGCGTTTGAAAACTCCTAGCACATATTACACAATGCAAAGTCCAAAGGCTAACCACCCTTGTTAATGCTAGAGAATTTATATCAAAAGGACTTGATGAATATTGCATGTTTAATAGGATCAATATAGAGCATCTTATACCCAATGGTCTCGCAGAGGCTACCATCAAAGGTTACAGATGGTGTCTAAGGAATAGGTTATGCGTACCAACCTACCTTTTATTGCTTTGGGGATATGCAATATTACGCGCATCTTTACTTAATTCGTTTTAGAACCCAATATTAGTCAACCTTTTCTGCGTACCAGTTGGTAACTGAATTTAAGCCTGACATTTGTGTTCTTACGCATTTTTGGTTGCACTATATATGTGCCATTACGAGTCCACATCGTACTATGATGGGTCACTCAAAATGATTAAGTAATTTTGTTGGATATTTACTCTCAACAATTATCCGCATTTTAAAACCTTTGGGCAGGAGATCTCTTACTGCTAGATTTGCAGGTTATCACTTTAATGAGACAGTCTTCCCGTCGTTAGGGGGAGATAAGAAAAAGTATTTTTGAAGGGAACGACATGAATTGTCGTGGTGTGTTTGGTGGGCCCGGGAAAGCGTATAAAATTGAGCGTAATGAAATGCGGGCCTACAGTAATACCGCAAGTGCACGGGCGTCGGTTGTAGCTCGTGCAAGTACGGGTCGATCCACAGAGACTGGGTGTGTTTTGGAGTTTCTAGCTATTTTGGGTTCTAAATTGCTATTGTTGGGCTTTGGGTACCAATGGATTTTGGTAACCAATGGGTTATGATTGTGCTTTGGGCCTTTGAATATTTTTGAAATGGGTTGAACTGAGCTTGGGCTCAGTTGGTCTTTGAAGTGTAAATGGGCTTGTGATTGAAGTTGGCTTTGGCCTTATTCCTAAGAATGAACTGGCCTTAGTCTTTTGAGTTAGGCTTTTGGGTTAATGTGAACTGAACTGGGCTTTTGGTCTTAGAAACTGGGCTTGGTTTAGCTAGGCCTTTGGGAATGAACTGTGAACTAGGCTTTGGCCTTAAACTGGGCCTCAGAGGCTTTTGGGAGCTAGGCCTTTACAGTGAATTGGGCCTTAGACCTTAATGATGATCTGGGCCTTGAGCCTTTAGCTTGAGCTAGGCTTTGAAGAGGAAGCAGCAGCAGCAGTAGGACTTAGGGAGAGGCAACACAGAGAAGGCACCAGCAGCAGCACAAGGCAAAGATGGAAGCAGCAGCAGTACAAAGGGAGGCAACAAGAAAACAAGTAGCAGCAAAAGGCACCTGCAACAACTAGGAGAAAAAAGAGATGCAGTGCAAGAGATGCAATCAACAGGGCAAAAGCAACAGCACAAGCAGTGGTAGCAGACAGCTGCAAGAGAAGTGGAGTGGCAGCAACAGCTGCAGAACAAGGCAATATAGCAAAGGGAAAGACCAAGGCAGGGAATGCAATAAAGAAAACAAGCAGAGAACAGTGCAAAATGAACCAAGGCCTAAGGCCAAGGGCAGGGATGTGGAGAAACTGAAAGTGATAACAATGCAAGTAGTAACAGTGGCTCTAGGCATTCCAATGGAATGGGAGGAGAATTAGCTTGCTATGAGCACTAATTCCTCCCATTGCTCAATCACAACAATGCAAGAGAGTTAAGCATACAAAAATGGAATGGCAAGATAATCAGCTTGCTATGAGCACTGATTTCTTCCATTACTCAATCAATTCAGTGCTCTGAAAGCTCTAACCTAGCATACCATCACTTCTTAACAGTGAATTAAACTTAACAGTTTGAGAAACATGGCACTAACATGACAAATTAAAATTAAACAGGAACACATTAAACAGGAATTGATTGGAAATTAAAACTGAACATTAACAGAACAAACTAACAATTAACAATGGATAACAGTTAACAGAACAAACATCAACAGGATATGAAAACAAGAAATTAAAACATACACATTTAACATATGCAGTGAAATTGAACAGAACACATTGAAGAGGAAAACCTTAACAGAACATAGTTCTGGACACTGGCTAGTCCAGCATACCCTTTAACACTAATCCCACACCCATATTTATACCCAATACCCAATTAGGGTTTACAATCAAAATCCCCAAATTTCTCCAATCGACAGTACAATTAGGGTTTCCCCTTTTTCTAGTGTTCTGGGTCTAATTTTTCCCATAACCCTACTCTCATCCTCTCCTAAGCAGTTCTATTACATCAATTGGGGTTTTCTAGAAAAACCCTAAATTATAAAGAAAATTAGGGTTTTCAGACTTGGGAGAAAATTACCATACTCTTCTGATTTCGTTGTCCCCTCTGCGATTAAGCTCATACCCATGCTTCCACTGACATTGTAGCTTCATTCCCATGCCTTTTCTAGCTTCTCTAGCTCGATCTATCTCATCAGTCTCTTACCTAGGGATTAGAATAGGGGAGAGCTTGATGGAATAGATAGGTAGAGAGATAGGGTGGTTGTGATGATGTGGTATTTGGTAGTGACAGTGGAGAGTTGGTGGTGACAGAGGGTTGGTGGCGGAGCAGGTGGTGTTCTGGTGGTGGCAGGACATGGTGTTTGCAGAGCTGCAGAGGGGAAGGAAGAGGGGCTCGACTGTTTTGGGAAGAAGGGGGGTGTTTGGTTAGGTGGTAGGGTTCGGGTGCTCCAGTGTGTGGCGGCTTCATCGATTTTTGATGTTCAGCAAGACTAAGCCGTGAGATGTGGAGCTGGTAGGTAGATCGGACGGTGATGCGGAGGCAAGCGAGGAGCGACAGTCGGATGAATGGATACAACGAAACGAACGGTACATGATGGAGTTAGGTACTGTAGTGTAAGGCGGAGATATCAAACTTCGATGAACAGCAAGGGAGCAACCGTTGGATTCAACTACCATCTAATCTGAAGGCTTGGAATTTCAGCGCTGTGGTGCTTGGCAGAGACTTCAGATTTTGATGCTCTATGAAGGAGCGACCGTCGGATGCTTCTGAGAACTGATCTGATGGCTGAGAACGGAGGCGTTTTTGTGTGTAGAAAATGAGGTTGTGCGCACCATTCTTCGCGGCTTCCTTGCGTGATTTCTCCCGGCTTTTCACTACTTTTCTGCTCTTTTCGCTCCGCGACTCATCCGAACTTTATTTATTACCTAAAAATGCAAAATTAATTAATAAAAATATTTATTCTTGAAAACAATGAAAATACAGAATATGGGATAAAATGTAGAATTAATGCATAAAAGATGAGTTAAATGCCAACAAAAAGGGATAAATATATACAATATTTGGCACTCATCAGTGTTCCCACTGTGTCTCATACTGATTCTTGTACTCCACAAATGTAAATGTGAAGTGACAAAGAATAATCAATTTTCAGAATGTACACTGATGTCGCTAAAGTGACAAGATCACACATACTGATAGACACATTTTGTGTCTAATTTGTTCTCAATACTATATATTGTTGGCACTCGATTTTGAACTAATTTTGGTGTTTTATGTGTTTGTAGGCATTTTTGGAGAAATACATTTGTGTGGAAAAAGTTGCTCAAAAAGTGCTATTTGGACCCCCGGAGAAAAATATTAAAGGCACCCTCATTTTGGATAAGGGCACCCCAGGCACCCCCATACTGTTAAAGGCGCATGTGTTTTGGATCAGGGCACTTCTTCTTCTTCATTTCAAATTTAAAATTTGGCGGGAGATAGTGCAGACGCAGGCAGAACTAGGGTTGAAGTTTTGATCGTGTTATATGGAGATTCAAGGGCTGAAACTCATTGGGTTTGTCTATTTTGATCCAATAGAGATAGTAATGATCGTCGTTTATCCCAGAGTTGGCTAGAACGGTGGATATAAGGGTTGAACATATTCCCGAGTTTTCTTCCTGCGGAAACTCTGTTAAGATTTTGGTCACGTTGGAATGAGACTCGAGTACTGGATTTGGTTTCTTTGGGCCCGTTTGGACCAAACAGGGATGGTATGGTCGATGGTTTCGGTTAGAGTTGGCTGCATCGTGGGATTGAAACAAACAGAGTAACACGTTCGTGGGAGAGTTTTTCACGGGATTTGCTATGAATTTCGTGTGCTGCTGGGACTCTAATTCGTGTGTTTCTCATGTTTGGAAAGTGCTTGGTCGCTGCAGAGACGTGAATGAGTTAAGTAAGGAAGTTTCAGCACTGTTTGACAGCGTGAGAAGAGAAGAAAGGGAAGAAAATATTCCCAAGGAGATATTCTTTACTGCCGAGTAAATGGAGAATTATATGGAGTTATGACGGGATATTTCGGTGTTGTGAGGCTATATAAACTGTTGAGAAGCAATAGAAGAAGGGATGGAGAGTTAAGGGACGAAAAAGGGTGAGAAATTAAAGTTGCAGAGCTTGTCTTTGCTGCTGCCATTGAAGGAAAAAAACGAAGAACTTTAAACCAACAAGGACTGTCGTTCTTAACCGTCACATTTTGTATCTTTAAACGATAGTTCTTCTACGACCCCAAGAAGCAATAGTTCTTTGTAACAGTTGTGACAGTGAGTCTGTAACAGTCTGTCGGCGTTGCAAACTCGCTGCTTTTTATCCTTTTCACCTTTGTAACACCTTTTTGAGCTATGAATCCATATTTTGAGTGTGTTTCCAACCTAATGAACTAAAACCCATCACTGGGACAACGGAGGAAGCTGGATTTCATCCTTGGGGTAATTTAATTAATTCTTTATTTACTTTTTGCACCGATTTTAAATGATTTATGATTTCTATTAATCAATTTTTATCTTGTTAGATAGTGTATGCTTAGTCTTAGGTGCTTTAGATACACTATGCTTGTAATTTACAATTGATGTTTTACGAAATCTACTTTGGCAAAGAATAAAGTCATTGTTTCTTTTGTTTTGATCTATAAATGTCTAGGATAAATTTATGAATCCCATGAACATGAAAAGCAGTGGAATCCCGAGTCCCGGTCCCTCTTCATCCTGTGACTTTATTTTGTATATATATATTTTCTTATTTTTAGTATTTTCTTTTATTAAAACTTAAAATCAATCCGACAAGTCTGAGTGAACGTTCTTACCACTATATAAAATTCCATCAATTTTTGGCGCCGACGCGGACTTGTGTATAGATTTGTTTTTAGGTTTTATTTCTATTTCTATTATTTTTGTTCTTTTTTACGCCTTTTGGTATTTCTTATTTGTATTCAGATTTGGAGCTGAGCTAAAGAAAAAGGGAGAAAGTGCTGAAAACAAAAGTGAAGCCAAAGAAGGAAACAAAAGAGGAATCCAAAAGGAGTGAAGAAGAAGATTTTGTATATTATTTCTTTTTATTTTTTTTAGAAACTGTAATTAAGGTTTTTATTTTTGTAATATTTTATTTTTAGACATTTATTTTTTCTTTTCTTTCGGACATTGAATTTTGGGACTTTTTTTTTTAAAAAAAAACCCTACGAAAGGGTAGTTTTAAATATAAATTGTGTGCAGAGAAGGACGGCGATTACGATATCGCCTCGGACCCTCGGGTTCGTACATGACATGGGAGTCGTGGCCCGAGTCGACTTCAACGGTCCATCCCCCGTCTGGAACGCGATGTAAGAATTCTAAACACCCGCGAATCCCCTGTCAGCGGGTTTACTGGATGATTTTGTATGCATATATGTTGAGGACCTGAAATCGGATTTAATTTTCTAGTAAAGGGCAAGGCCTGGCCAAATCAAGATAAGGACTCGGATTTCATCACTGTTTCCTTCTTTCCCGCCTTAGGAACACGTAACCTACGCGAACCTAAGCTTAAAATACTGACTAGAACGAGACCGATAGGGTAGCGAGCTTAATAGGAAAGTCATTCGAAAAATATTGGTTACTCTTTTAAGCATACTTCGAAGTTCATGATGGTTTCTGTGAGTTGAATGCGTGACTGCGCCGCCTTGTAATACCGGTGAGGCCTTGGGTATCAAAGCTCCACCGAGCTTCCCTCGCCTCTATTCAACTTACTTTGACTCAGATTGATTCCACAGGGGTTTGCGCAGATTGTAACGAATTCCTTTCGAAAGAATAGAAGTTGGTCTAGAAACAATCTAAGTGGAGCCATCGTGCTTTTTGTTTGCTAGATAAAATAGGCTTGTTGTGGTCGAGTCAACCTTCTTTGTGCTTGTTTAGAATTACCTTGCAGTTAGGATGTCAAACTGGTATTATAGTAGCCAATACAATGAGTATCCGACTGAGCAACTTGGACATTATCCTTTTTATGACCACAGTGTGAATAGTGATTGGGAACGCGAAAGTTTTCAAGGTTATGGTCCATACCATTGTGAGACCAATTACTATCCACATACCCACAGGTTATACGAGCAAAACAATCCTTCTATTTCTCTAGAAGAGTCTCTCAAGAGTTTCAATGAGTCAACACGGAAGTTATTTATGAAAGAGACTTATAATATTCTTCTCCCATAAGAGTCCGTAGAACAGTCAACTAAGATTTCTCTAGAAGAGTCCCTCAAGCAATTTACTGAGAGTGCAAATAGGATTGTGGAAAAACTTGCTCAGGATAGTCTTAATTTCCAATATAGTATTCCCAATACCACCCTTGAAAATAAGGATAGTTTTTATTCACATAATCAAGATGACGAGGTTAGAATTGGTAACACTACTCGTTTAGATGAAGTTCGATCATTTTCATGTTATTATAATGATGATTATGATGAGGATAGTATTGATGAAGAACATAAAATATGTAGGCATAGTGATCAGGAATTTGTTACTCCGACTGAGCTTTATAATGATAGTGTTGTTTCTAGTACAAATCCAAATAATTTTAATAATTATTCACCTATTCAAAAGGATGAGGATTTGACTATAAATACCCCCGTTTTATACGATGTAGTATTTCCTTTTCACAAAGCCAACGAAGGTTTAGAGGAACGAGTTTATTTTGAGTCTAGCGATTTAGAAACAATAGTTTTAGACAAAGGAAGTGAACTCGTAGAGATGAGTGAGGATGAACCTGACTTAGAAGAATCAATTGACCATTTCCAGGAATCTGATAACCTAGAAATTAGGGAAGTTGTGACTAGTCTTTCTAGAGACACTGAAAACTCTAAGTTTGGGGGTGATTACCATTCTCCATGTTCTTTAACTCTTATAAAGGTCCCTCACTTGGAACTTGATATATGTGCCTCAACCATTGTGCCAGATTACCTTCATACTAGATCTCCCGAACCTAATAATGTCCAGGAAGAAGTTCAGTTGTTAGAAACCCATCCTCTGGTTGATGTGGTTTACCCAGACGATAGTACCCAAATTGACTTTGTTTTCCCACCAAATATTTTTCGACCAATTGTGGGAACGTATAAGTTTCATATGTGTCAATTATTAAGTTTTGAGACTAAACCTAATTACTTTAGGAGATTAGGGTCGACACATTTGTTTAAGGAAGACCACTACTTTCATCGTGGTCAACTGATTGACTTAAAGGATCCGCAATTATTTAGTTTATTATTATGTGCTTCCAAGTTTTTACTTGAGTTTTTATAGACTCTAATACCTGAATCGGACCTTAGCTACGAGGAAATGCAGTCCATGAAAATATTTTATCTAGACCCAGTTATAGAACCTAAACCTGAACCATATCTAGGTGTAGTTGTCTTAAACAGGAAACTAGACAAGGGCGTGCTTTATCTGTTAATTTTCTTGGCATGTTGCAGATTCGTTTTACTTGTGATAGCCCTATTTGGTTTTGGTGATCCGCAGTTATTTCGGCTATTACTTTATGATTCTATAAGGTGACTAATCCTTTCTTAGTCTGGCTGAAGACTTTAAACTTAGCACTTCTTGGGAGGTAACCCAATATTCATGCGACACGGTAATATATTTCCTTATCTCTTTTGCTTCAGTTAGTAACAGTTTCTCCTTGTTCATGCTTTTAATTTCATCTTTAGAACATTGAGGACAATGTTAGATTTAAGTTTGGGGGTATGGGAGAAACTTTTTAGTCGCATTTTTGAAACTTCTAGCGTCACATAGTATCCGGTTAGCTAAGTTTACATACTGTTTCTTACCGAAAAGAAAGAAATTGGAATGCTAGGGATAACAACCTATTGAGACATTAGAGAAAAAGACATTGAGATCCTTGAAATTCAGGAGAGAACTTATTCCTTTTAGAGGGTAACCGTGATGGACCTAACCATCCATGATGGAAATGCAAGTAGGTTAGGAAATGCTAGAAAGACAAAACAACCTCACAATGTAGTCTTAGTTACTGGATTACGACTCTCTCTCAGTAGAAACTTATCATCATCAACAAGCGGAGCGACAAGTTATAAGAGAAAATGATATAAGTTGTTGGAATTCATGATACCAAGACATCACAAGTTGCGAAGATCCAAGTTTTTAAAGTCCTTCTCTCATGTCCATGTAATTTTTTGTCTTGTAATTTTTGTGTCAAAAAATAAAAAATAAATAAATCATCATTACGTTCTTTTTGTTCTATAATTAGTTTTTTGTTCAATAAGGCCATAGGGAAGTAGAAATTTTTAAGTCAAGCAAGAAATCGAAGAGAAGAGTTAATTGTCAAGGTTCTATGAGGTCCGATAGTTTATCATCAACAGTTGAAGACCGAAGAAGACGTAGTTTCTACTGAGCACTATGAGAGAGTTGAAGAAAGATACATTTGGTTGCTTTGTTAGTCCGCTTTCAATCTGGCACAAGATCTTTCTAACACTGGTTCAACTCATCACGTAATTAGTCCAGTTGTGTAGCAGATGTCCCTCCCATCTTTATCTCTCTCCTAATCTTATCCAGTTGTAAAGCGGATGCATCTTACAATGTTTATCTAGCTGTGTAGCGGATATCTCTTTATCTAGAAGTGTTGCGGATGTGTCTCCCCTTTTCTTTAGTCAGCTTTAGAGCTGGCACCTTTAATTTCTCTGGCATTCTTGTTACTTGGAGATAGGTTGAGAATATGTATGTACTCATAGCTCTTTGGATACTTGTGACCAATTAGAAGTCATGGTTTTGTGGGTACACCTCTAGTAAACCCTCCCGAGATTAACTCGGTTTTATTTTTTATTAGTTTTGCTCGAGGACTAGCAAATAATAAGTTTGGGGGTATTGATAGACACATTTTTGTGTCTAATTTGTTCTCAATACTATATATTGTTGGCACTCGATTTTGTACTAATTTTGGTGTTTTACGTGTTTGTAGGCATTTTTGGAGAAATACATTTGTGTGGAAAAAGTTGCTCAAAAAGTGCTATTTGGACCCCCGGAGAAAAGTATTAAATGCACCCTCATTTTGGATAAGGGCACCCCAGACGCCCCATGCTGTTAAAGGCGCCCGTGTTTTGGATCAGGGCACATCTTCTTCTTCATTTCAAATTTGGCGGGAGATAGTGCAGACGCAGGCAGAATTAGGGTTGAAGTTTTGATCGTGTTATAGGGAGATTCAAGGGCTGAAACTCATTGGGTTTTTCTATTTTGATCCAATAGAGATAGTAATGATCGTCGTTTATACCAGAGTTGGCTAGAACGGTGGATATAAGGGTTGAACATATTCCCGGGTTTTCTTCCTGCGGAAACTCTGTTAAGATTTTGGTCACGTTGGAATGAGACTCGAGCACTGGATTTGGTTTCTTTGGGCCCGTTTGGACCAAACAGGGATGGTATGGTCGATGGTTTCGGTTAGAGTTGGTTGCATCGTGGGATTGAAACAAACAGAGCAACACGTTCGTGGGAGAGTTTTTCACGGGATTTGCTATGGATTTCGTGTGCTGCTGGGACTCTAATTCGTGTGTTTCTCATGTTTGGAAAATGCTTGGTCGTTGCAGAGACGTGAAGGAGTTAAGTAAGGAAGTTTCAGCACTGTTTGACAGCGTGAGAAGAGAAGAAACGGAAGAAAATATTCCCAAGGAGATATTCTTTACTGCCGAGTAAATGGAGAATTATATGGAGTTATGACGAGATATTTCGGTGTTGTGAGGCTATATAAACTGTTGAGGAGCAATAGAAGAAGGGATGGAGAGTTAGGGGACGAAAAAGGGTGAGAAATTAAAGTTGCAGAGCTTGTCTCTGCTGCTTCCATTGAAGGAAGAGAACGAAGAACTTTAAACCAACAAGGACTGTCGTTCTTAACCATCACATTTTGTATATTTAAACGATAGTTCTTCTGCGACCCCAAGAAGCAATAGTTCTTTGTAACAGTTGTGACAGTGAGTCTGTAACAGTCTGTCGGCGTTGCAAACTCGCTGCTTTTTATCCTTTTCACCTTTGTAACACCTTTTTGAGCTATGAATCCATATTTTGAGTGTGTTTCCAACCTAATGAGCTAAAACCCATCACTGGGACAACGGAGGAAGCTGGATTTCATCCTTGGGGTAATTTAATTAATTCATTATTTACTTTTTGCACCGATTTTAAATGATTTATGATTTCTATTAATCAATTTTTATCTTGTTAGATAGTGTATGCTTAGTCTTAGGTGCTTTAGATACACTATGCTTGTAATTTACAATTGATGTTTTACGAAATCTACTTTGGCAAAGAATAGAGTCATTGTTTCTTTTGTTTTGAGTTATAAATGTCTAGGATAAATTTATGAATCCCATGAACATGAAAAGCAGTGGAATCCCGAGTCCCGGTCCCTCTTCATCCTGTGACTTTATATTGTATATATATATATATATATATATATATATTCTTATTTGTAGTATTTTCTTTTATTAAAACTTAAAATCAATCCGACAAGTCTGAGTGAACGACAACCTTCTTACCACTATATAAAATTCGATCACATATCAGCTGCAAATATTCCTGCAAGGTTAGAAATCCTCAGTATGGGGTGCACCATAGACTAAGGTGTTGCAACTACACTTGGTGGAAGTGTAGTTGAGGTCGTGGCTCCAAAAAGGAAGATGGAGAGACCACCAGGTTCGATTAATGCTCACCTAGAAAGGAAGTAGATGAGTAAGGCACAACCTAATTTGTATCATTAATGAAATCATCTCATTTGATTGTCTCTGACTATGTCCATGAATCAACACTGGAGGACGCTCCGAAGTTTTAAATGATTTTAGAGAACAATGAAATCCTGACGGATTATGAGAATGCACACGAGTCAATGGAAGGATCATGCGTGCACAATGATGATATAATCCATAAATAGTTGCTCCAGAAGTAGAGCACAATGAGATCGAACCATGCTTTATTTTGATTAATTTCAAATAAATAGCATATTTGGCCTACACAATCCAGGTAGAACTTAATTCTTTGACAAATATACGGGTATTTGGTGTGGTAGTGCTAACCAACCAAGTGTAAAGCCTATTGGACATAAATAATTAGTTTGTCATAAAGTATAATGAGAAGAAAGTAGTCTTAAAGTACAAAGACTCGCCTTGTGGCGCGAGGTTTCTCACAAAGCCCTGGAATTCTTCTCTTGTAATGAACGCTATAGAGTTCCGCTACTTTGCTAGCTTGGTAATTTCAAAAGGATTTGAAATGCAGCATATGTATGTGGTTGTTACGTATCTCTGAAAGAATCAAGAGATAGACTTTTGTTGCCCAAATCAAATGACTCTAAACCACAGAGTGCGTTTACAGTAGATAAAACGCTCACTTATAGATTCAAGCAATCAGGCGGATGTGGTATACTCGTATAAGTGGTTATTTGATTTGGAGGGGATAGACAAGTAAGTTATTTTTCCTTGCGTATTCATAAGAAAGTTCCTGATTTGGAATTGTAGCTATTTATGTTGATGGTACAGACATGATGTGTACTCTTGATGTAATAAGAGACTTTAAAAGCTATTTAAAATTCGAATTTGAGATGAAAAAATTAGGGAAAGCTCGATCGAATACTGAGCTTGTGGTATATTATTCCACCAGTTTGCATATGTCTAAAGTTGTCAGGCAATTTAACAAAGACATGCATCCTGATAGCACTCCCATGATTAGTCGAGGTTCAAATGTAAGTAAGTAACCATTTCGTCCAAAGGAATATGACGAAGATGTGTTGGGAGATGAAATTCCCATATATAAGTACAATAGACGCATTGTTGTACTTAGTATAATAATGTACTCGATTAAATTTTACATCCTCGGGAAACTTGTTAGCTAGATATAGCTTCGCGCCAATGCAACGTCATTGGAATGGTATAGTGAATGTAATCATGTACTTAAAAGTAACAATTGACATAAATTTGTTTTATCCCTACAAAGACATTAAAAGGAATGCTAATGAAAGTGCAATCCAAAAGTTGTTGATTATGAAGGAACAATAACCTCTTCTCCAACGAAAGTAATCAGGGGGAGATACGGTGGACTATTTTCTAGGTCATTACCGATATTCAGTTTCGAAAAGTACATGACTATAGGAACAGTCTGGAACAACCCTGAAAGTAATCAGGGGAGATGCCGACATCAGGGGGAGGATCCAAGGATATGATGTCGACATAATTTACTTCGAAATTGAAGTTGTGTTGTACTCTTTTTCCCTTCGATGGAGAATAGTTTTTCCCAAAGGGTTTTGTTACTCAACAAGGTTTTTAGCGAGACAATACTAAAAGCATCAAGTATGCTGAACGTTGAAGACATAAAGATCGTGTTGATATTACTGAAAATATCTGAACCAAAGAAATGAAACGCGATAGTCCTTTAAGTAACGTAACTTCCAGAATCAACAACATGGTCTTATAAACATTCAAGTCACCAAAGTAAAGTTTGATTAAACTCCTTTTGACTGCATTAGACTAATGAAAATTGTCTGACATCAGAGGGAGCATCTAATGGTGTGTTGAACTATTTTTCTTCACCGAGATTGCTTTTTCCCACATGGTTTTGTTACTCGGAAAGGTTTTTAATAAGACAACAACAAACCCCGGGAATATAATTTCCAAGCTAAGGCTATTGTCTTTCCCACGAGGATTTTCTGCCTTAGGAGTTGTGAAACAACTAGTCAACTTCAACAGAGCAAAGTGATCATATGCAACAGATCACCTTTACATGCATTTGTCATGTTGTACTCTTTTTCCTTCGTCGAGGTTTTTATCCCACTGGGTTTTCCTTGTCAAGGTTTTAATGAGGCAATGTATACACATCTAACTGTGTTCTAAGTTTAATTAATATTGTACTCTTTTTCCTTAGTTCAGTTTTTATCTCACTGGGTTTTTCCTGACGAAGTTTTAACGAGGCAATTAACTTAGACTCGGCGATATATAAAGATCGTGTTACATGTGATGAACTACATGTAAAATACGAAACAACATGTGAAGAGTTGTACCAAGGTTTTGTCCCACTGGGTTTTTCTTTGTTAAAGTTTTAATGGAGCAATTGTCTTAGACACAATAGTCATCAAGAAGTGAGATACATTTGAAGACCTACATCTGAAGCACTGTATGTGAAGTACTGCATATGAAGTTCTATTGGACCGCACAAGGGGGAGTGTTGTAGGGCTTTAGCCCATGGATATGCGGGCGAATATAGTAGCTAGGACCTTATTCCTATTGTATATAAAAGACTATATCTATGTAACATATACCTCCTCTAATGAATGAAATCTCTTTCTCTGCTTGCCTCTTTATCTTCTCCATCCACTGCAATAATTAAAAGAAGAGCAAGAGGGTGGAGCGAGAAGCGGGCAGAGATTTTTACTTTTTATTGAGTGAAAATAGAAAATTACAAATTATAATAAAAAAGGCATTAAGTAAACAGTGGTTTTGTGACCAACTGTTGCTCCAATAAGGAGTTAGGGGTGTAAATTCGGGCAGACTGGGCCGTCCTGCCCAAAAACTAAGACAGGCTGGGCAGGCCAGGCTTAATATTTGTGAGCCCGTAAACAAATTCAGGCCGGGCAGGCCGTGCAAAAATAGATAATTTGCTATCCAAAGACCGTCCAAAGCCCGCCCAAAGCCCGCCCAAAGAAACGGGCAGGCCAGATCGGGCCGGACAGGCCACTATTTTGAATATATTTTCTTTTTTTAGAGTTTAAATTTTCAAATGAACGGTATTAAATTTATTTATTTTTAATACAATATCATTTCCTTTCTAACATTGCATACCGTAAGTGATAGTATTATTTTATATTTAAATTACAATGACAAATTTTTAATTTTAGCCTATAATAAATAATTAATTAGAGTACAATAAACTTTCTAATAAGAAAATATATTACCATTAATGTTTTGAAAAGGTTAATTATAAATAAAAACAATTATATATTTTATTTTTCTTGACACAAAATTGACAATTATAAAATTGTAACTTTTAAGTCTTTTTAAAAGGGTATTAAATGATTAATGTCACATAGAAAGACTTTCAGATCGGGTATCAGACCGGGCATCATAATTAATTACAAAACCCGATACCATCTACGAGGGGAGGAATGTGCATCCCGATGTTAGAGGGTGCAAAAAGTTGGACTCATTAATAAGCTGCTCGTTTTGTAAAAATGAAAAACAAACAGTAATGACCCATTCCTTCTTTAAAGGAGCAAAGGATAAAAAAAGCAGGGTATCCAGCTAGCAAAAGTAATTGCACATCAGCAAAAGTACTACACACAATTACAAATCAATCAGACCCTTCTTCCCCCTCTCTCTCTTCAATTTAAACCCTACGATGGTGATGATTATGGTTTTCAAAAAATATGCCAACTGGGACAACCTTGTTACAGCTGTAAACCATAATGTGTTAGAAAACCATTGGTCACACCTCTGACCTACAGCTCCACTTAACAGTGACTACTCGTACAACAGATAGAAAAAGTGGTCCCCTAAATGGGAGCCAGCTAGGTAGACGTGGCAACGGCTAAATTTTTTAAATATCTTCTTGAGTTTTGCGTCCTCTCTGCAGTGGAAATCCTACGTGTACAATGACATGGCTTTACTTCATTCATTAAACGTGTGATGAATTTGCTGACGTGGGAGTTCGAAGCTTATCACCGAAGCCAATCACTTCTGTTCTATTCTGCCTATAAATTGCTGCTTTTGGTTTTGTGTCTTTCACTTCACGGTATCACTGTAACTGAGTTGCTCTGGAACTACATTTATCTCTGAGTTTCTTCTTCTTCTTTTGTTACTTTCTTTCTCTGAATCAACAATGACGGGGCATGGGTTTGTTAAGATTTTGATACTGAGTTTGGTATTGAGTACTGTTTTCGTTACTCTAGTGAAATCTGCAAAGTTTGATGAGTTGTTTGAACCAAGTTGGTCTTTAGATCATGTTGTTTACGAAGGAGAACAGCTTAAACTTAAGCTTGATCATTCATCAGGTACTAATCAATTGCTTTTGAGTAATCTCATTTTTTTATTGTCTACAGTTATTTTTGTGATAATGCTCTGTTTATTAACTTTTACTCTGTTTCGATTAATTAAGGTGCTGGATTTGGGTCGAAAAGCAAATATCTGTTTGGAAAAACAACAGTACAGATTAAACTAGTGGAGGGAGA
This sequence comes from Papaver somniferum, assembly GCF_003573695.1. Classification (NCBI taxonomy): domain Eukaryota; kingdom Viridiplantae; phylum Streptophyta; class Magnoliopsida; order Ranunculales; family Papaveraceae; genus Papaver; species Papaver somniferum. The sequence goes on along the minus strand of NC_039358.1, from coordinate 148,045,248 downwards.
TTCTGCTGGAACTGTTACTGCATTCTATGTAAGGAATTTCTGAAACTTTGATGTGTGCGTTAATGCTAGTGTGGATCAATTTTAGCGCCATTACTGATGACAATCTTGTTTTGCATGTGATTATTTGATAATACAGATGTCATCAGACGGTCCAAAACACAATGAGTTTGATTTTGAGTTCTTAGGAAACGCAACTGGTGAACCTTACTTAGTTCAGACCAACATTTACATTAATGGAATTGGAAACAGAGAAGAAAGACAGAGTCTTTGGTTTGATCCTAGTAAAGAATTTCATTCTTACTCCATCCTCTGGAATCAACATCAAGTCGTGTAAGTTCTCTCTCTCTCTCTCAAACTACTGGCTACTGTGTCGGTGGTGGCATGCTTTTTTTTTGCTTGTTTTACTGAAAAGCTTACAAACCTGAAGTGGTAGAATAGAACAGTGTTTTGATACCGCTATTTCGGATGTTTTTTATTTTGTTACAGTTTTCTAGTGGATGAAACACCGATACGCGTATACTCGAACAAGGAGAAAAGAGGGGGACCATTCCCAAAAGATCAACCCATGGGTGTATATAGTTCAATATGGAATGCAGATGATTGGGCAACACAAGGTGGACGGGTAAAAACCGATTGGACCCACGCTCCATTTGTTTCCTCGTACAAGGGTTTTGAAATCGACGGCTGTGAATGCTCCATCACAACTACCGCTGATCAAAATCAGAAGAAATGTAGTAGTGCTACTGGTTCTGGTTCTAGTTCTACTTCAAGTGGAGTAACTACTCAGAAGGCTAAATATTGGTGGGACGAACCCATTATGTCTGAGCTAAACATGCATCAACATCATCAATTATTGTGGGTTCGAGCTAACCATCAAATTTATGATTACTGTACTGATAAGACTAGATTTCCAGTCACGCCTCTTGAATGTGAGCATCGTCCGTGATCAAGTCTCTGCCCTGGGAAAAGATGTTGGAATTATGGTTTGGGTTAGGATGGGGGGAAGTATGGACTATGGAATGTTATGGGTGTGGGTTTTGTAAAGAAAAAGATGAACATGAGCTTCATGTTTCTGTAACTTCTGTTAAGAAAACCTTTTGTTTTTAGGCTTTTCTTTGTTCTTTTTGTACTGTAGATGTAAGATATTCAATAATAGAAAGTAGTTTTGGATCTTTTCTTTACTACGAATTACTTGTGAACCTTTTCTTTCGGGTCCACCTAAAAAACAAACAAGGTAAAAATTGCAGTGCATTATTGAGGAAGGGAGAGCACAGGCTTACTTTTCTTTATCCATGTCTTTGTACTTAATAGAAACTAGGAGGTACATGGCACACCCGCAAAACCTGCACCTCCATAGGTACCAAAAAAATCAGATACTCATGGGGAGTCGTGGGATCTGTACACTACCAATTCAGTTGCTTACTTGCTTTACCTTATAGTCCCCCACTCCTGGAGTCCGTCACAAAAATCAGTCCGGCATGTGAATTCTTGATATATGACCAATGAGCCTTGTGGTTCTGGGAATGGTGAGGCGGGAATGAGAGCCATGGCTAACTAATGAATTATTGGCACATCATAGCATCGTTACCCCAACTATAGCAATCACGAGATTCACGACATCACCTGAATACCCTTCGTATTTATTTAATTTGGCGAAGGACACAAATAAGTTTGAAATTTCATCATTGTACCTAGAGTTCCATAGAATAATGTAAAATTTCTCTGGGGCCAATTAGCAGGGTCCTAGACCTTCATGTGAATTTATATCCATCTTCACAAAAAATAATGAACTTCCTCGTAACTTTATCTTTGCATCTATGAGCTTCTCTGGTTTTGCAACTCACTAGTTCAAAGTTCTTTAGTAAACAAACAAGTTGATTCATTCATGGTTGTGTGGGGTTAAAACATACCAAACCCAGAAATGACTTGGTATAATGTCAGTACAGTCCAGCTAGCAACTAAAATTATTAACTCTTTTCTTCTTTTTAATAAGAACTAGAATTGTTATCACTCAGAAGTCAGACCTTGAGCTACTCTTCTTCTAATCTCTCTGAAAAAAAATATCAGGGTAAGTACTCATAACCAAAAAGTTAGGCGGAAAGTTAAAGTTGCCACTGTTTTGGAATTCATAGAGTTGCAGTAAAAATAGAAATTTTAGCTTGTTGCGTGAAGGTAATGGAAGATAAGGACAGGGCTAATTGACTATTTTCTACTTAGATTGATGGGAAACGGGGACTCATGGGGACTGGGTAATAAATGAAACGAATGAATTGGGCCAGTACTTAACATTTAGGAGGGCGATGAATGGATTCAGAGATACTAATTAGGTTTAATTATGTGTTTGTAAGAAGTGAGTAAAAGAAAGTAGGTGGGGAGCATTAAATCAAATAAGAAAAAAAACTAAAAACTCCAGTGTATTAGTTAGTTCAAAGGGAATGCTTTGCTAAGGTAAATTGATGACAAAAGAACTAATAGTTGCAAATGTATTTTGAAGTGTACAACGAGACGAGCATACTATTATAACCTACTGTACCTTAAAAACGTCGCATCTCGAAAGTTTGTCTTGTATGAAATGTTACGTTTGGGTTGTCGGCAGATTCATGTAAATATCTAGTGGCACTGCAAACATTTTATCCACGCTTAAGCACAACTACCATAATCACCATAACAGCCAGACCCATGAAAGAGGCCCCAATGACTTTGTCCATGTTGCTTGCAGCACTGGCATTTCCATTGCCATCTAATGAGACATCGTTATCTGGCCCCAGCAGACCTCCAAATAAGTCTTGAAAGAAATGGGACACATTATTCATCATGTCCATCACTGCAAACTTTAGGTTCTGTATGGATGACATAAACGCATTTTCAGAGGCTTGTGAATGCTTTGTATCGTCTTCATCGCCCTTAAAGTTCTTGGAGGATGTCTGATCGTCATGGCATTCGTTAACTGAAAACCAAAATATAATAAAATGTTAAACCTTTGCCTAGTATGCAACAAAACAAAAACCTTTTTATGAGCAGGCAAGATGAAAAATGAATAAATCTCAGCTTCATTTGTAAGATGCATCTTATTAAGTAATCACATAAAGGCTTCACTTAAGAAGAAGTACTCTTACTAGTCTGTCGCGATTTGATGAACTGCATCACCTTCTCATTTCGCAGCACCGCATCCCACAAATTTTTGTCCGAGGCCAGCGAAGCAACAACACTCTGCTTATTAAAAGCAATGGAATAGAGATTACAAGTGAGGGCTCAATTGAAGATCGCGGAATACTGATACTCGAATAATAGTTTGAGAATGTAAACTTCTTACTGTTGGACAGTAGGTCTAGGTGTTCTAACTTGATTAAACTTTTTTGAGTTGCCATGTGAAGTTACTGTTTTTTTCTGCTGTACTCTCCAAGTGAAAAAATATGATAGTTAAAAGCTTGAAGACCATTTTACACATAAGTCTTTAGGATTTCACAGGAATGTATGTCTGGTAATATTGGGCAGCGTTAAAGACAACCTATGAACAAGCACACAAAAATGACTCTTGCATCTGCACGAACAGTGCAACACAGACTGATATCACACAGTTTTATTTCAAAGCTCCAAGATATAGTGGTAATAGTTCGTTAGTTCATGTTTAAAGTGTTCTGATATATGCTGTCTTGTTTCCTACATGAGTTCTCCTAGTCAAGATGCAGGACAGAAAGCTGCAAAGAGGGGGCAAACACATAAATCTGCATCCCAAGTACTTCTACTAGGGGGATTCTCTAACATTGCATGAACAGAGGCTCTGCAAAGCCATGTAAACGGCTGCATTTTTATGTGTTTGCCTCCTCTTTGTTTACAGGAAAATGTTATATTGGCCCACATGAACACGCCTTTACCTTTAGTAAATTCTCAAGTACGAGGTCGTTTCTATATCACTTTAATTTTAACAAGGTTCTAGTTTTATTCACATTTGTAGTACAACCAAGATCGGTATATGAATTTTTATGTTGATCCGCTATGAATTAGCAGTATATTTCTTTAATTACGGGATGGTCATCACATCTTTTACTACCACATTTTACCATCTATTTTTTTTTTTTTATGGAAACACATTTTACAAAGTGTCACCACAATGAGTCTTCAATTTTGTGCAAATTTTCAAAGTGTGGTGGGATGACAGGAAGTACGAACCTGAGCCTCGGGACTTTCTTTTAGCAATGCGAATGCCTGAAAAACAGGTTTCGACTCCGAACAAAAGCCCACCTCAGTATCACTGGTAACACAAGCCTTGGTGTCTGCCAATTCTAACTCATGCTGTTTACTGATAATGGACGAATTCCTGCAATCATCAGGATTAGCATAAGATGAGTGCACCCTTTAAACATCACATTAAACCCAAACTAGTCCAAAAATTAAATAAACAATAGCCCCAATAAAACCAGAAGAAACTACAGGAAACTCAAGACTCGAGGTCATATGTACTTACATCTCCAAGTCTAATGCCTCTTTAAGTTCAGAAGTAGCTTCTTCAGCTTCTTCAAGAGTAGGAACACCTCCAAAGATAACTCTAGGCATGGGAGAGGATTCCGATAGCAAAACCTCTTCTTCTCCATCGGTGAATTCCCAATCATCAATCCTCCAAGATAGTGACTCGATTGCGCATGCAGATTTAATATTACAATTTTCCGATGATAAACAAGTGATAACAGAGTTACTTTCTTGGGTTTTTTCAGTGGAGATCGACTCAGAGTTGGGTTTCGAGAATTTTTTCGTTGCGGCTACTGTTGTTGTCGCTGATTTTTCTTGCAAAGCTCCACGGAAACCTCTATTAACGCCTAAGCCTGCAACTTTTGTTGCAGCTCTGATAACTCCACCTCCTCCCATTTCTATTTCGATTCTGATGATTCTTGAAACCCTAGGAAAAACTGAAAAGATCAGAAAAGAAGACGATAATAAACAAGGAAAAAAAGAAAAGATAGGGACCGAGGATTTGGCGGTTAACTAGAACGTCGCTACGCTACGTGTCAGCTAATTGGATAGGATGAATGTAATCTATGTATGGGCCCTATTAGATAGGATGAATGTAATCTATGTTTGGGCCCTAAAATAGAATGGAGTGGGCTGGTAAGGCCGGTTCTTATTCCCCTATTATTCGGCATAGTTTGCCACTTTGTATGGCGAAGTGGTGAACATAGCGAGGTGCGATATCGGCTCCACCGTCTTTATATCGCTCGCTGGTCAACATGTCTCTAGCGATAAAAAGACTATCGCTCGATGTTGTGATCATTGTTTAGTGATTCATCATTGAACGCTCAGAAATCCATCTCCTATAAGACTTCAAATTCATTTTAACTCACACCAGAATTTCTAAATCTTGCTAGAACTTCTCAAGCTCTTACTCACATTTTTCCAATCTAAAATGAAATACACTTATCCCACCTTTTCTACACTTCATAATTTCTGAATTTACATTTTCGACATGGCTAGTCCTCGCTTCACCGACATCGTTAGTGCTCGCTTCACTCTAGAAGAAGATGTTTTTCTTGTTCGACCATGCATATCAGTTTCAAGCGCTGTAAACTTCAGTTTAACCACTTTTATTTATGGGAAAATGTGTTTCAAAGGTTTATGACGTTAGTCAATAATGAGAATTCAAGAAGAACAGATACGAGCCTTCAACATATGTTTTCCTTTATCAATAAGGGGATCATCCTGTCCATCGACGAACCAGCGAGTATCTTACTAACTTTTTTCCGTTTTAACGATTGAATTTTGTTTAATTAAAATCATATTAACTTATTATTTGTTTGTTTTTTCAAAAAATTAAAGTTCAGTCTAAATTTTCTGAAGCCAACAGAAGATGGTTTAAGCATGATGAATGTTATGAACTCTATAAGATTCATGTGCAAGGATTTAATTTTGATTAAATGTTATATAATAACTTTGTCAGGTAATGTGATTGTGTTTTTTTAATTAAATGTTGGTCTAATTAGAACTTAATGAAATGTAAAACCAGTTTGCATTTGAACATTAATTTCAAGATGATTTTTATTAATAATAACAAAACAATTACATTGGAATGATCGAAATTACATTACATCCATAACTGTCGATTTCTCTAACCATTAAAGATCCATCCCATCAGGTATTCTGGATCAAGAGTTATGTTCAATATAACAGAGATCTCATTGGTTTGAGTGTCACTTGGTTATTGAGTATTATCAAAATAGTTAAAACCTTGAAAAGTAACCTGAGGGGGATCATTCGTGCGGTGGGGAATACGATATCAATCTTTAAATGGGTGAAATGCTTATGTAGTTGAGGAAATTGGGGTATATTGAGTAGATTACCTAACTGTTTCGATGTTCAACCCACCATCGGGAGTCATAATGACAGTTGCAATTAGTTAAACAGACCTCCAAGAGATGTTTCCGTGTTAATGATTTCATCACCTGCTTGTACTTGAGTATCCACCACTACATTTGGAGTAGAACTATCTACCACTAAATTTGGACTAGAACGACTTCTCAAACTTCTTTGACTTCCACGAATTTTCAAACTTTGTTGACTTCAACCACCAGGACTTGAACCTATACCACCATGACTTGGACATACACCACCAAGACTTGGATATACACCACCATGACTGAAATATGTCGGATTAGGGATGTCAAACATCAAGCTATCCTTAACTTTTTGTATCTCACTCAAGTGGAATCTTTAAAACCTATGTAGTAGATTATTTAAAATTATTCAAATAGATTTGATACTGTTGCGATGTAGCTTCTACTTCTAACATGGATAAGTTCGCTCGAGATCACTAGGAATAATTGGAACAACAATAATATCTCCATATGAAGATCTAGGTTGTACGTCCCTAGAAAATGGTGGCATAGCGGACAATGAACCCAATTGACTACTGGAATACGAAAATGTATTAGTCATCTGTGATGGAGGTTGAGAAGGAGGATGGCTCATACCTAAAGCTGGGAAATCCATCTGACCCAAATTTTACGGGTGCATAACAATATTTGGCTTGTAAATCATGTTAAAACAAGAAAGGTAATCAACTTCATCACAAGTTTCGTGGACTAAATCTTCAGCTTGTTCCCAATGTGGACCATTCCTTGTCAATTTATCCCAATCATCATAAGAAATCTCTCTACTTTGATAAGGGTTGATGGCTTTTACATTTCTTATTAGCAACTGAAGAAGATGTCTTTCGCCATAATATCAAACAACCTTTTCAGAAAAAAAACTATGTAACAGATTCCGTTTAAGGCTTAGCTGTAGCATACTCTGGGCTTCCACATCTTCGAGCTCAGGGATTATTGGTACAACATGGTAACAATGTTATTACTTTTTCTACACAACTATTGAATCCCATGAACAATTGCAGCATGTTGACCATCTTCATTCTGATTGTTTGTCCAATCATTAGCATTGTACTTTTGCCTGGAAAAACAACAGTGATATTATGAAGATAAGGTTCACAAATACGGAAGTAAGTACACCACTGTTTGTGGGCAAAAATGGTTTACAGGTTTTTAGGTAAAAGTGGTGGAGCAGGCAAGTGCTCGATGAAGCAAATTGTCCAAACCTTTAAACAAATGTACTGCAGGAGAGTACTTTGAGTTCGAGAGACTAATCTGTAGAACTCTGGCCTAAACCAGGATATTGGTCGTCCAAATTCAATTCGGTCACAAGGAAGGAGAATGGTCGGTCTATAGGGAGGGAAACTGAGAATGTGTGGAGATCAATGGAGATTGATTGATGTGTTGAACTGCTTTGAAGATGATTTCTCTGTGTAAGAGGAGAGAAATCCTTTATGCTTGATATGGTTGTTAGATGACTAATTGTTAGAGCACTTCTCGGTCGAACTCCCAAGCATTGCTATCTCAAACTTGTTTGTCAAGTTTAGTTGTCAAAACTATAAGTCTTGATTTATAGTCTACTTATAGGTATGTCTCGTATTAGGATAGAATGTGTAGTTGAGCTTTAGAATTCACGATGTTCATCGATTGAAGATGAAGAACTACGAAGGGGATCTTGTGGAACTTCATAAACAAAAGGTATATGGAGACTTGAACTTATATATCACTCAGAAGTTTATTCTATTCTATCTCCTATTTAGACAAAAGTCGAATAACTATGCTTTTAGCTTTAACCACGCTCATCATTATTCTTGACGAAAGTCAAAAGATGATCATGTGAAAATCACCTGGTAACATCTTACAAAATTTGTGTGAGACAGTCATTTGATGTAGGCTCGGAATGTTTCGTATTGATCATTCGATCACTTGAAAATTGCTTATAAACTAATAGTTTGTGTGAGACAACTATTGTCGTCTTCTAAGAATGTTTCAATGATTGAAATGGGAGTTAAGAGCTAAACACCATGTCTGGATACATTACGGTTTGTGTACTTTGTGTACGAACTATTTTGACGGAATTTAGGACCGCAAGTTTGCATACCCGTTCGCAAACTTATTCAACTGTTTAAGTCAGGGTACTTAAGTTTGCATACCCGTTCACAAACTGATTTAACTGTTGAAGTCCGGGAACCAAGTTTGCGTACCCGTTTGCAAACAGTTTCAACTTAATTAGGTCCGGAGCTAAAGTTTGTGTACCCGTTTGCAAACTGTCGGCTTGTGACCAATGTCGGAACTAAAGTTCGCGTACCCGTTTGCAAACTTAAGTGGTTCAAGTTCTTAAATCGGTTATGTATAATTTCATACTCATGAACAAATACATTTATAAATTAAGGAATGAAATCTTTGCAAACCATGGCTAAAATGTTCATGAACTGATTCTTTTGAATCAATCTGATTTTTCTTCAATTGTGTCTTTTATACTTCTATGAGAATATAAACAATTGAACATCTCTATGAGTAACACAATTAGATTCATTTGATTATCAATTGATCTAGAAGTGTTAAGATGAACAAGGTTAAGAGAAAAGTGTTCATATGGCTAACTTCGGTTAACTGCTATTAAGACAACTCAATATACACGTTTAGGTTCGTTACCTATATCTAAATGAAGGTATATTTCATTTGTGTGTAACAAGTTAAAGACCATCTAACAGTGGAAAGATATTAGCTTGAATCTTAAATCGTGTTCCATCTAACGGTGAATATTGAATGCTTTGTTACCAGGGTAACATTGATTGCAAACCCTGATTTGAAGTCTATATAAGGGATAACTCTAACAACTGCGACAACTAATACCCACACCTCATGTGTGATACTAGTTGCAACTAGAGTCGATTCTCCTTTAACATAGATTTTTCTTAAAACCATTATAGGTTAACGACTTAAAGACTTCATTGGGATTATGAAGCCAGACCAAACTATTTTCTCTATAGTTGCGTGTTCTGATCTTACTTTGTTCTATCATATTGAGTATTATTTTCTCTAAGATTTGCTCGAGATTTATCTCCAATAGGTAAGATATAAAAGGTAATCAGAAAGCTCTTCGTCTCATTCTTTGTGATTTCACAATAACTTGTTCTACTACCATATAGTTAAGTTATTGTGAGGTGATTGATATTACTAGGCTGTTCTTTGAGAATATAAGATCGGTGTATCAATTTTTCTTGTTCACCTTGATTTATCAAAAGACGGAACACAAAATTTAAAAGTTATTTCTATGAGAGACAAATTTATCTATTCAATAGACTTTTCTATATGAGATAGATTTTTGTATCAAGTCTTCGACTTTGGGTCGTAGCAACTCTTAGTTGTGGGTGAGATCAACTAAGGGAATCAAGTGCGTAGAGTGCTGCTGGGATTTAGAGACGTAAGGAACGTGATTGTAACTTAATCAGTGTGAGACTGGTTACGGCTCAACTACATTCCAGTCTGATGTTAACTTGTAGTGGGCTAGAGTCTGTAGCGACTTAATACAACGTGGTGTTCAAATCTTGACTAGCTCCCGCGGTTTTTATGCATTTGCGGTTTCCTCATTAACAAAACTTCTGGTGTCTGTGTTATTTCTTTTCCGCATTATATTTTCTTTATAATTGAAGTATCACAGGTTGTGCGTAGTTCAATCAATTGGTAAATCCAACCTTTGGTTGTTGATTGAAATTGATTGACGCTTGGATATTGGTCTTTGGTGCCATCCAAGTTATTTCTCATATTAGTCCGGCTCACAGATTCCTATATGTCCGATTGCAGATTGATTTGAGAAACAAAGATATAACTCTTGGATATATTTTCCTTGATTGAGTCTGACTGTCTAGTTGATTTTCTTGGAATTATATTGGTGTTAATCCATACAGATTACCTAAACGAAATACAGGGTGTGGTTGTTAGACCCCCTTTTTTCAATTGCTATCAAAGCAGGCAAACATGTTTAAGACCTCATAAGTATGTATTTGTAGCAATCTGAGTCTATGGAAAAAAACGCTATCTCAAACAACGCATCACCGCTTCAGAAGCATTCTGACTTGGTTCAAAGCTCTGTTTCTTCTGAGAATTCTATCACATCTTCTACATGGTCTGAAACTGTGTATAACTGGGAAGCACGCCTATATGAAAAGTTGGATGATCTTTCAGATGAAAGTGATCCAGACGATGGATTCGATGTTGATGAGGAAGTCTCGCAATACATTAAGCTTTTTGGTCATCTCATAAAGAAAAAGAAGTCAACATCTTGCTTGGCTGAGTTTCTGACTCTTCTCTGTCTAGAAAAAAAGAAAATGAGAAAGCTCTTTAAAGGATATGATTGTGGATATAATCTCTTACAATCCCTTCTTAAAGATCGAGAAAAAGATATGCGTTCAAAGAATTCTGAATGTGAAAATCTTCGTCGAAATCTTTTTTTGTTGAAAGAAGAACTTGTTGAATCTGAAGCGAAATATAGCTCTCAACAATGTTGTTTTAAAGACAGAGAAACGTTTTTCTCTCACGAGAGAAGCGATTGGAGGATGAGATTTCTGGTGCTCAGAACAAGGTAATTATGCTGGAGTAAAACTTGAAAATTTTTAATCTTAGTTCAACAAAATTATCCACTATGCTGGGAGCTTGTAAGAAACATCGTGATACGCGAGGTTTGGGATATGAGGGAATGGACGCTCCAAGCAGTAGTAAGACTAATTTTGTTTGTACTGGTAGAAATTTCCTGCAAAAAACTTGCTCTAATGGTAAAAATGGAAAATTACCTTCTACGGCAGAAGCTTCAATAAACAAAGGAAGTCAACCTCTTACTCATATGAGAAAGATTAATAACATTTCCTTCAGATGTTATTATTGTGGAAACAAAGGTCATCTTGAGAAAAGATGTCGTTTTCGCTTGCGGAATAAAAAACTTCATAACATTCTTATCTGGATGTCTAACGAAGTAATCAAACCGGTTCCGCATATTACTAGTCTTAAACGTCCAACTATCATACAAGAAAAGTGTTGTGATGAGCCAAGTCTTGCTTGTATGTAAAAAGAATTGTGGTATACGGACAAATGACTGCCTTGTTGATCCAATGAGTAAGGAAAACTCTTCAAACTCTTCTTCCGTGACTAAACGAAGTGTTCGATCAAAAGTGTCTATCGTTCCTGAATATATTCATATCAATAATCGTGTTTCGGAACTGAAGACCAGTATAAATAGACTCAAGCGCAGCATTAAGAAGGCAAGGAAGGGAGCAACTTCAGGTATCTCTTGTCCTCCTCTTGTTAATACTCTTGGGAAAAAGGGAAAATATCAATACCCATGATGCTCATCAAATTACAACTTGTCTGCTTACAAATGTGCATCCTCTTTGAGACCGTGTGAGGATGCTCATAATTCTCAATAATCTCTTCTTCTTGACAAAGTGGTCTCGGTTGTATCTGTTGCTTTTCAGTTTAAAAATAAAGTGATCATCTTACTGTTGAGCCTTGCTCTGGTTAATTATTACATGATGTAATATAATTGATCAATAAATCTTGAGAAATTTCTCTTTGTTGCTCACTTTGAAAATCTTTGTTTTTCCTTATTGACAGTCGATTTGTTGATTATCAACAATCACCTTGTGTTGTATTTATGAGCTAAGAGGTTCTGTCTTTAGAATTTGTTTTTTTTATTCTATTTAAACATACTTCTAAAAATAGGCTCCATTGGTTCCTTGGTTTTCAACATGGATCATAACCACGAATGTACGTGCACCCGACCCTTACCGAAGGTAAGCGAGTAACCCTAGGGTTTCCCTATAAAAATCTCGTATAAATATATATCATGGATTCTTTTTCTGATATATACTCGTTCCGTGACATCAAGATTTCTTGTGGTATTATGGTGTGCACAATGGATGGATGCAAAAAGGAAGAAAAAGTTGAAGAGGGCAAAGTCATTGAGTTTCACGAGAACCCTGTTTTCATAACCTACTACCATGGATCATGAAAAAGATCTTCTAGTTCAGATGTCATCTCAATTGGTACGAAATCTTCTTCGATATTTTGAGGTTGTTCGTGGTCAACTTGAAATTGCAACAAAGAATCTTGAATTTCTGAAGATTGAACTGAAGAAAGCAACTGATGAACTTGTTTTTGTTCGATCTCTGGTTGCTGATTATGTCTAAAGTTTTATTTTATCTAGGAAACTTCTTATGAGAATTTATTCTTGTGTTTTAAGAAGGATAACTAGGGTTTGGAATAGCTTATATTGTGATTACACATAGCTATTGCCAACGATTTTCATCTTGCAAGGTTTTTAGATTTATTTATTTAAATTCTAAGTTATTTGGAAGATGATTTTGCAGTATTAATCTTTATTGGTTTCATATATTGCAAATAATGCTATGGGATATGTGTGTTTACGTCCGTGAACTATGATTGTCCCATATATGTCAAAAGTTAAGTCTATTGTGTCATTATGCAAATATTGATAGAAAATAGAATGAACTTTTGAATTGTATGTCAAAGACTAAGTTTATGGTATCATTATGCAAATATTGATGAAAAATAGAATGAATCTTTGAATATTCCGCGGTATTGATCTTTCCCCGATCCACTTTTATGTGAAAGTACTTTGTGGCTCCGTAAGTTTTCTTATGTTGAGCATTTCCGATTAAATTAATCATTAAGGCTCCTTTGTGGTTAATTTAATTGAGTTTTCTGGATACAAATTCATGTTTCATGTGATTTGTTAATGTCCAAAGAAATCCTTCTTTTCTTGCAAAAGTAATCTCGCTCTTGTTGTTCTTCCGGGAATGACATTTTATGGGGGAGAGTTCTTAATTGAACTTGTGATTAATTGCCAAATCTTTGTGGAGAGTGCGGCTGTGGAATATTATAGGAGTTATCTTGTATTTTTATATACTCCTTGATGAATACACTAAGTTTCGACTATGTAAAATCATCGAAATAAAGTTGATATGTTCCTTTTTAGTCAGGAAGTATCTCTTTGAAAATTTCATTATGATCCCGCTAGTTTTCGTACCTTTGCCAATTAATATTGACAAAAAGGGGGAGAATTATTTTGTAGTTCACACTACATATACATATGGTTTACAGATCATTATGTAAGGGGGAGTGGTTTTCATTGTGAGATGAAGTATTGACTAAGGGGGAGTGATACATATCACCGTAGTATTATTGTCAAAGTTGTGATACAATTGAACTTTGATGTTGTGTAATAATACTATGACACTGTATAAAAGTCATTAAGAACAATTGTTTTCTTATTGTTATGGATACGGATCTTCAACAACTACGATGCTGAGTTGAACACGTTCAGAATCACTGGAGTACTTGGAGTGACGAAGAATTCAAGGAATGTTGAAGAACCAAGGAAATCAAGCATTTGGATGAGAAGCTACAAAGTTTATTTATTTTGTAATCCATATGTATTGATAGTTTTGTCACTAAAATTGATAAAGGGGGAGATTGTTAGAGCACTGCTCGGTCGGACTCGCAAGTGTTTCTATCTCAAGCTTGCTTTTCAAGTTTAGTTGTCAAAACTATAAGTCTTGATTTCTAGTCTACTTATAGCTATGTCTTGGATTAAGATGGAATGTGTAGTTGAGATTTATACTTCACGACGTTCATCGATTGAAGACGAAGAACTACTAAGGGGAGCTTGTGGAACTTCATCAACAAAAGGTATGTGGAGACTTGAACTCATCTATCACTCAGAAGTCTATTCTATTCTATCTCCTATTGAGACAAAAGTCGTATAGCTATATAGACTTCACATTATACACATTTGATATTTCGAGCTGACTTTAACTCGCTTATATCTTTCTCGAAATATTTGTTGGAAAGCTTTTTTCTTTAACCACGTTCGTCATTATTCTAAGTCAAAAGATGATCATGTGAAAATCACCTGGTAAAATCTTACATGATTTGTGTGAGACAGTCATTTGATGTAGGATCAGAATGTTTCGTATTGATCATTCGATCACTTGAAAATTGCTTATAAGTTCATAGTTTGTGTGAGACAGCTATTGTCGTCTTCTAAGAATGTTTTAATGATTGAAATGGGAGTTGAGAGCTAAACCCATGTCTGGATACATTACGGTTTGTGTACTTTGTGTACGAACTGTTTTGATTGAATTCAGGACCGGAAGTTTGCATACCCGTTCACAAACTTATTCAACTATTTAAGTCAGGGTACTTAATTTTCATACCCGTTCGCAAACTTATTTAACTGTTGAAGTCCGAGAACCTAGTTTGCGTACCCTTTCGCAAATAGTTTCAACTGAATTAGGTCCGGAGCTAAAGTTTGCGTACCCGTTTGCAAATTGTCGGCTTGTGACTAATGTCTGGAGCTTAAGTTCGCTTATCCATTTGCAAACTTAAGTGGTTCAAGTTCTTAAATCCGTTATGTATGATTTCATACTCATGAAAAAATACATATATAGATTAAGGAATTGAATCTTTGCAAACCGTGGCTAAATTGTTCATGAACTGATTATTTTGAATCAATCTGATTTTGCTTCAATTGTGTCTTGTATACTTCTATGAGAATATAAAAAATTGAACAAATCTATGAGCAACATAATTAGATTCATTTGATTATCAATTGACCTAAAAGTGTTACGATGAACAAGGTTAAGAGAAAAGTGTTCATATGGCTAACTCCGGTTAACTATTATTGAGCCAACTCAATATACACGTTTAGGTACGGTTACCCATATTTAAATGAAGGTATATTTCATTTGTGTGTAACAAGCTAAAGACCATCTAACGGTGGAAAGATATTAGCTTGAATCTTAAATCAGGTTTCATATAACGGTGAATATTGAATGCTTTGTTACCAAGGTAACATTGATTGCAAACCCTGATTTGAAGACTATATAAGGGAGAACTCTAGCAATTGGGAAACCTAATTCCCACACCTCCTGTGTGATACTAGTTGCGACTAGAGTCGATTCTCCTTTAACCTAGGTTTTTCTTAAAACCATTATAGGTTAACGACTTAAAAACTTCATTGGGATTTTAAAGCCAGACCCAACTATTTTCTCTGTAGTTGTGTGTTCTGATCTTACTTTGTTTTATCGTATTGAGTACTATCTTCTCTAAGATTTGCTCGAGATTTATCTCCGATAGGTAAGATATAAAAAGTGATCACAAAGCTCTTCGTTCCATTCTTTGTGATTCCACAATAACTTGTTCTACTACCATATAGTTAAGTTATTGTGAGGTGATTGATATTACTAGGTTGTTCTTCGGGAATATAAGACCGGTGTATCAATTGGTTCCTGTTCACCTTGATTTATCAAAGAAGTAACAAAAACTTCATAGGTATTTCTGTGGGAGATAGATTTATCTATTTAATAGACTTTTCTGTGTGAGACAGATTTATTATATCAAGTCTTCGACTTTGAATCGTAGCAACTTTTAGTTGTGGGTGAGATCAGTTAAGGGAATCAAGTGTGTAGAGTCCTGCTGGGATTCAGAGACGTAAGGAACGCGACTGCCCTTAATCAGTGTGAAAATGGTTATGGCTCAATTACATTCTAGTCCGAAGTTAACTTGTAGTTGGCTAGAGTCTGTAACGTCTTAATACAGTGTGGTGTTCAAATCTGGACTAAGTCCCGGGGTTTTTCTGCATTTGCGGTTTCCCCGTTAACAAAACTTCTATTGTCTTTGTTATTTCTTTTCCGAATTATATTTTATATATAATTGAAATATCACAGGTTGTGCGTATTTCAATCAATTGGTAAATCCGACCTTTGGTTGTTGATTGAAATTGATTGACGCTTGGATATTGGTCTTTGGTACCATCCAAGTTATTTCTCATATTAATACGGCTCAAAGATTCCTATCTGTTCGATTGCAGATTGATTAGAGAAATAGAGATATAACTCTTGGATATATTTTCCTTGATTGAGTCTGACTGTCTAGTTGATTCTCTTGGAATTATATTGGAGTTAGTCTATACAGATTGCCTAAACGAAATATTGGGTGTGGTTTTTAGACCCCCGCTTCTTCACTGATATTTAATGAGATGAATTCAGTTCTTTCTAAGTTGTGTTAAATTTTTCATATTGTAGGTTAAGGAACCTATTTTTATTGCAGCACATCGATCTCATGTAAGTGGTGACGGTTGAAAGAAGTAAAAGAATGGGGAAGTGGGAAATCGTGTACTTACAAGTTATGCTTTGCGTGAGAGACTTGGTTGATTGACCATCCACTATTCTATTTACTCCTTCAACTACCAGCACGAATTACTCACATTTGTCATCGTGGATGCGTTGCACATCTCACGTGCTGTAAGACGCAATACCAAAACCCTAGTGAATATCCCCCCATGAATTGATGTCTCTTGTGAAAATCTTCCTTGCAGATGTATATTATGTGGTCAATCATTGACCTAGTTAGACTATGAGTCTTAACTGATGAATTGAACATAGTTTGTAATTCAAGGTTATGATGGATGAAACATGGAGTGTTTGATGGAACATCAACATGCTTTGTGGACCATAGACGTTGAACCTGATAGGTCACTAATTATTGCAACATATCATTGCGCTAGCTGAAGCATCAATGTTAGTCGAATGACTTGGGTTAGTAATCGTATGTTGAATAAGATTACATGATCAATCATAAACGATTATGTTGATGCGTCAAGCATTTGACAGAAGTCGTATTAATATGATTATTGTTGAATGATCATATAAGGTTCATCCTCGATCTACATGTCGCGAGTAAGTCGAATGACAAGCAGAGAGATTATATTATTAAAATATTGGATGACCGACAAACCAATTAGGTTTTAGTTGATGGACCAACAAAATACTGATAGCTGGATCAGTATGGCCTAATGCTTCCTTGAATATGGATAGTTGAATATTGCTTTGCAGAGCAATTGATAGTTGAATCAATAAAATAATAATTAAAATATTAACAAAATATTTGTAGCCAAACCAATTATTAAATTATTAAGTAAAATATTGATTTCTAGAGCAATATAAAATTATTGGTGTTTGAACCTGTTCAGAATTATGCTCGGCAGAGTATTGGGTTCGAAATCCAAATTTTTATCGATGGATGATTTACCAATGATGGAATGAGGATCAACCATGGATGAGAGAGGACTGGCCATGGTGGTGATAGACCGACCATGTGGCCCCCAGGTGCTCGGTTGAGCATTCACCAACGCCAATCGCATAGCATTCGATGAAAGGATAATTAATTGATATTTAATCATGATTAAAATAGTGCTCTGTCGAGCATTAGATAGTAAACCCTAATTTTGGAAAAGGGAGGAGTGACCAAGGGTGTAGGAACCGACTATTGGTGGTCGTGGGACCAATTGATGATGTATGGATGATGGCCCAAGTTGTTGAAGAGAGTTTGAACCTGAAAACGTGGGGGTACCAAAATACATCACCAACTCTTTCTTAGGCAATATGTATGGACAAACTCAAATATAATTCTGAGAGTTCAACTTAATGAATCTCAATCAAGAAAGAATATTCAGAGTTATATCTCTATCTCTCACAATCAGAACGTTTACAGAGACAAGTCCGTGAACCTGATTCCCGGGCGAGGGTACTTGGTGATTCCAAAGATCAATTTCCAAGAAACAATCAATTCGTATCCAACAAACAAGGATGTATGTATCTACTTTGATTGATTAACGCACAACCTTTGATATTTCAATTATAAAGATAAAAAATATAATGTGGAAAAATAAATAACACATATACCAGAAGTTTTGTTAAGGAGGAAACCGTAAATGCAGAAAAACTCCGGGACCTAGTCCAGATTAAACACCAAACTGTATTAAGCCGCCACAGACACTAGCATACTACCAATTAACTTCAGACTAGAATGTAGTTGAGACCGAATTAAACCCTCCCAACAATTCAGTTACAGTCGCACTCCTTACGCCTCTTGAATCCCAGCAGGACCCCGCACAATTGATTTCCTTAGTTGACGTCACACCAACTAAGAGTTGCTTCAACTCAATTGAAGACTTTAAATTAATCTTCCTCCCACGTATAAGCCTATATGTGATTTCCTTTGCGATCAAAAAGTTAGATCAAGGTGATGGAAATCGATACCAAAGACAAAGTCTAGCTTACCTAAAAATATGGACTTATGCAACCCGAAGTGCAACCTAGAGTATTATTCACCTCACAAGTATAAAACTTGTGGAATCGACAAAGTCTGAGACAGAGAGAACTTTGATGATTTATATCTATCTTGTTCAAGTGAGCATCTCAACGATCAAACCAGATCAGGATACTCGAGCTATCAAGATAAACAATAGCTGGACCTGGTTTCAGGAATCCCAATGAACTCCTTGTAGTCGCTAAACCCTAAAAGGGTTTTATAAAGAGGACGACTCTAGTTACAACTAGGAGTCACCAAGGAAACTAGTGTCGGGATTCAAAGATCCTAGTTGTTTGAAGTTCCCCTTTTATAGACATTCAAAGTATAGGTTGCTTTAGGTTTAAGCTAAGATATCTTTGGAACCAAGCAACCAATATCCACTGTTAGATGAATCTTTGAATCTGATTCACATAACAAGACATACACTCTGGTTACGATGAACCGTAACCGAACCGTGTATAAGACAACGCTCATGAATTGTTAGCCGAAGCTATCCAACTAAACTATAATCTTGAGCATTTTCATAAACACTTAAGACTTAACTCGAAACACAATCAGGTGATCAAATATGTGTATGGTGTTTTCAAAGATTATTCAAATACAAATTATCTCGGAGAAATAATTTAAGTGCATAAGTATTTAATCGACGTGGTAAGTAGGTGTACAAGGTACAAACACTTAACCGAGTTCGTGAACAGTTATGTCACGGTACGTGTACCGGTATGTAAACCTTAAGACATAAACGAGTTCCGGAGTTCACAAATTTTTTTTGGTATGCGTACTGGTATCGATACCATTAAGCATAACCGAGTTTTGTAGTCCACGGAACTTTTGTGGTAGTATACTGGTATGAATACCATTTAAACATGTAACTTGTTTTTATATATTCATTTTGTACCAATAATATTAATGTTAGAGGGAGAAAGTACGAGTTCCCATACGTCTTGTCTTTTAAACTGATTTATCTCTTCATGCATAACATTCACCCAAAAGGGATCATTCAGAGCTTCATCAACATTTTTAGGTTCCACTTGTGAGAGATAACAACCAAAATTGCAAATGTTTCGGAGTTGATTTCTCGTCTTAGCAGTGGATTCCGTACCTCCAATAATATTGTCAGCATCATGATTTCTCTGAACCCACAAATGTTGTGGAGTGGCACGTTCAACAGGAACACCAGAGAAGGGATTTTCTCCTCGTCACCAGAAATATCATAATCGGTAACCGTTGGTACAACTTCCACCGATTTTGGAACTTCTTTGACTTTCTCATTTGTCTCCAAAGGAGGTAATGCAATAGGAGAGTCATCGTGACGAAAATCTTTCAAATCATTAATGATTACATTTGCTGATTCCATCATAACACGAGTTCTAAGATTGTATACTCTAAAACCACGATTGTCAGATGCATAACCAAGGAAAATACCTTCATCGCTTTTTGAATCAAATTTCCATTTATGTTCTCGATTTTTAAGAATGTAGCACTTACTGCCAAACACACGAAGATAGTGTAGGTTAGGTTTCTTACCGTGCCATAACTCATAAGGAGTATTTAGGGTTCGTGAGTGCAAGTACACACGGTTGATCAAGTAGCATGTCGTAAAGATAACTTTTCTCCAAAAATTTAGAGGTAAGTTTTTATTGTGGAGCATTACTCTGGCCATTTCATGTATAATTCTATTCTTTCTTTCTGCAACTCCATTGGCTTGCGGAGTTATGGGTGGTGAATATTGTTGAATAATACCCAGTTGATCACATAATTCGAACACTGTAGTATCCTTGAATTCAGTTTCCTAATCGCTGCTAATTTTCTTTAGTTTGCGACCTTGTTCATTCTGAATTCCATTAACAATGATCTTGAACTCACCAAGGGTCTCATTCTTGTGTGCCAAGAACGGCATCCAAGTAAATCTGGCGTAATCATCAACCATTACTCCCTCCAACAGTAGGTTGTTGAATGGGTCCAAAGAGATCCATATGAATTAAATCAAGTGGAGCCTTGGTGGTAATTTCTCGAGATGATTTATGTGGAACTCTTACTTGTTTACCTTTTTGACAAGCTCCACAAACACCGTCAATCTTAGCATTGATTTTTGGAACACCTATGACAAGTTGTTTGTTAATGATCTTGCCAAGAAGGCAAAAATTAATGTGACCAAAACGCTCATGCCGAAGATGCGTAGATTCCACCTTTGTCAGATTGCAACAAGGATTAGACTGAATATCCAACAGATAACAATTGTTTTTGCCACGAATTCCCGGAAGAATTACTTTTCCAGTCATATCTTCAATTTCACATCCTTCAGTACTGAAGATAACTTTATGACCTTTGTCACAAATTTGACTAACAGAAGAAGATTTGCAGTCATACCTTTGACGTAAAATACATCATGGATTTCAGGCACACCAGGAAGCTTGATCGTTCCCTTTTTGCTAATGTAGCAACAACTCCCGTCTCCGAATGTTACAGATCCTCCATCAAAGTCGCTCGAATTTACGAACCATGGAAAGTCGCCTGACATATGTCGGCTACATCCGTTGTCAAGAAACCATTGAAACGGTGATGTTGACTTTAAAGCAAAAGCTCCCATATTAACATTATTGTTCCTAATGGAATATTTTTTTATATTTTTAAGACTCATGAGGTTAGAAAAAAGTTTTCTAGTTTTCTTATTAAGACAACTAGCAACCTTTAATTTCTCCCCGAAAAGCTTACATGTATGTTGATAATGATTGAGAGCACCACAAACCATACAGGAGCTAATAGTTTTGAAGTGACATTATTAGATTATTTTGAACCAATTTGAGTTGCATCGGTTTTCTTAAAGCCTAAGCCTCTTTTATCTCCAGACTGACGATAATTCTTTAGAAACAATTAATAATATGATTTCAGGTGATTTTCCTCTGCTGTGGTTAAAAGCTGAATCAAGCTCTATTTTTAGAAAATTTTGAAATTTTTGTTAAGTTTTGAAAATTTGAATTTGAGGCCATGAACACAATCGGCAGATAATAAGCCTCACTTATTAACACAATTTATTTCCGATTATGGTAGTACTAAAATTCGAAAATTTGGTATATTCGGAGGTTAAAGTAACACACTTTACTACCGATTATGGTAGTACCAAAGTTCGAAAATTTTAGGATTTTGGCAAAATCATATTTTGGGGCCAATATACATTCGGAAGTCAAATTTACTACCAATTTATGGTAGTATTAATATTCAAAAATTGAACATATTCGGAGGTTAAAGTAACACACTTTACTACCGATTATGGTAGTACCAAAATTCGAAAATTTTAGGATTTTGCAAAATCACATTTTGGGGCCAATATACATTCAGAAGTCAAATTTACTACCGATTATGATAGTGCTAAAATTCGAAAATTGAGTATATTCGGAGGTTAAAGTAACACACTTTACTACCGATTATGGTAGTACCAAAGTTCGAAAATTTTAGGATTTTGGCAAAATCTCATTTTGGGGCCAATATACGTTCGGAAGTTAAATTTACTACCGATTATGGTAGTGCTAAAATTCGAAAATTTAGTATATCCGGAGGTTAAGGTAACAGACTTTACTACCGATTATGGTAGTACCAAAGTTCGAAAATTTTAGGATTTTGGCAAAATCTCATTTTGGGGACAATATACATTTGGAAGTTAAATTTACTACCGATTATGGTAGTACCTAAATTTGAAAATTGAATACATTCGGAGGTTAAAGTAACACACTTTACTACCGATTGTACTATTAACTACCGATTATGGAAGGGTAATTTTACCATTATAAAATACGCGAGATAAAGGCTAGCTTCAATTTACGTTTGGGTAATCCTATTTTGTCTTATTATTGTTGGCCCCTTATTCTTTTGGGTGGCCCTAAAAATGCTAGGCTTTCTTTCGTTCTTTCTTTCTCTAAAAACCAAAACCCCAAATTATCTTCCGTACCTTCTCGCGCTTTCTCTTCTACCACTCTATCTCGGATCTCCAGTGGTTCCTATATTTCTTTGATTCGATCTTTCTAACTGGCGTGTCTACTTTTCATTATTTTGTTTTGATATTCTTTGGTTTCAGAATCTGTTGATTCTGATTTTGATTGTTTTGATTTCTTTTTTAAAGGGTTTAATGGGTTGTTTCATAATGGAATCAGTTAATTGGGCTATGTATAAATCTTTCTTGCAAACCCTACTTCCTATGCTTTCTTTTCTTTTTTTCTCTTCTTCTGTTTCTTCTTAATTGGTGATGTAATTGAAGTCTGTTATTGATTTGATTTTTCGTAATCATAATTTTTCTTGCAGCGGTTCCATGAAGAGGCTATCTAGAGGAAGTGTTAGAACTGTCAGTGTTGATTTATTTAATTCAATGGCTGCTATTTCCTCTGCCGCGGAATTGAAAAGCTACCGATTAACAGGAACGATATTTTTGTTAATATGTAAATTCTGTGAAATTGTATTATTAATTTCTGTTGCAGGAGAAGGAAATCATCTTGAGTTTTCATTTATGGAGACTATTTCTCATTTTCTTCACCTTATTTTCTCATAAGTATGATGATCTCTCTGTGCCACAATAATTGATCATCTGAAATAGTCTCAAGGTAGAAAGATGCATTGGAAGTGTTTGTCGATTGGTTTCGGATTTCAAATTTTATTTCGTGATAATGGACATATAAGTGGCCCTGTAAATGGATCTCTTCCCTTAATTAGATCTTCCTGTAAGTAATCTATTCAATCAGTATTTGATTAAGAAGGGTGCTTATTTTTGTTCACGTGATAAAGTTTGCTTATAATCATATTTCTGTTGATAATCGTCCACTGCCTTTTATTATCGATTTAATTGTTTTATCTACTATGTACTCTGAGCTTATATTTTTACTTGCTCATCTGGATGATACGATGAAGAATCTTTTGCTGAATGTAGAGTTTTCATAGGTACACAGTAGAAACTTTGAGGTGTTTTTTTTTTTTTTCATCCTCATCACCCTTTATATATAGGTAACGAAATTTTAAATCTGTTTTTTGCTATATTTCTTACATGGTACACTATGGATCAGCTCATGGCACCAGGCTTACGATTTGTTTCTTATATATTGTTTTAGATTTATGTTTTATGAGGGTACTAAAATGTGTGATTGCGTTTTAAGGTCACGAGCAGTAACTGATTTCGTGATGAACACAAGGTATTTTCAACTATAAGCTTCTCCAATGTTTGGCGTGTATGAGGTTCGTGAGTATTCTTAAGTCGAAATTTTGATGGTGTGTTTCTTTAACCTTGAACTGAATTTCCAATTAGTCTAATGTGGTGAAGTGGTTTGGGTCAGGTATTTAAAGAATCGAAACCCACAATTACTATTTTGCCATTTATCAGTTATTGAGGCACATTGTGTTCGGGACCAGGATGTGGGGTGATTACAAAGTGTGGGTATCATGGGGATTAGCTTGGAGGATGAGAATCAAGATACTATGTGATTTTGGAAAATCCAATGTGGGATGTGACTGCCGATGTATTAGAGTTTCCTGTATAACATCGCTTTTTGGTTGCTCATATAAGTTCCCTGAGTCTCCCAGTGAAACGTTTGCCAATTCAGATAGAGATATATGTAAGTATGTTCTCATGAGAATGCGAATTTTAGTTTTGATGATGTGTTTTGATTTTGTTTTGTTTTGTCTTGATTTGATTGGTGTAGACTCTGAAAAATACCTTGAGCCTCTCAGTGAAATACTTTCCATCAATTGGTATTTGTGTTTGTGCTTACTATTTTTGTGTTTGTGCTTACATAATCGAGTTGACATAATGGAGTTGACTGAAGTAAGAAAAATATCTCCTGCAGGCTGCAGCAAAATCAAAAATACTTGGGAGTTACTTGCAGCAAAGCGAAAAGCAGTAGAATAAGGGGTGGTAGTAATTGTCTGCAACATCAAATTAAGTACCCCACCATTGTCTGAACGGAACTTATGTATTGTCATGAAATGTCATCAGTTTAGTTGTATAATCTCTGTTTTTGTTGGTATGGATTGTGCAAATCAATGTTAAGAAAGAACCGTTAATTGATTGTTTGGTATAGGATTGCTTTAATCAAATCTCGTAAAAAGGTATTGATTTATTTTTTCTCCTTTTGTTGGTTCCCATTTATCATTATTCTTATGTAATATGTTGAAAGCTGAAGTCGTTTGACAACGAACATAATTATATTAGAGACTCTAATGTTGGAAGATAATCGTGCCGCCCATGTTGGAATATAATTGGGCCGCCCAATCTGTTCCCGTGCAGAGCACGGGCGTGCAACTAGTTAAGAGAATTTCTCAAATCGTTAGGGAGATTGGAAGTTTCAACAGAATTCGAAATCCCAAGAGTTTTATCGAGAGCGGATACAAAATGATCTGCTTCAGCAATGAACCTTTTATTAATTTGAATCTATCCAATTTTTCTTGGAGAATTTTTTTCCTTTCATATCCTTTTCGAATATTAGAATCTTTAACGTAAACTTCACACTGAAGTTCATCGATTTTCCTTATCAATCGTTGTTTCTCATGACAGTTTTCCGATCATCTTGTTCAGATCACTATCAAAATCAACATCGATGGTTTCTAGAATATACTCGGGATTTGGCATAATCCGAGTTCCGGACTTCACATAACTTTTTCGGCATGCGACTAGTATGGATACCATTTAAGCATAGTCGAGTTCCGGAATCCATAGAAATTTTGTGGTAAGTGCACTGATATGAATACCATTTAAACATAGCCACATTCCGGAGTCCATAAAATTTTTCTGGTACGTGTTCCGGTACGGACACCAAGCCAGTTCTGTAACCCACAGTTCCTTTCTAGTACGCTTACTGGTTTGCGTACCAATCCGGATTCACGAGTTCCCAGAATTTTAAAGTTGTGCATACGAATATGCGTACCAAAAATCTGTTTGTCCACATATAGCTACTTCGTTTCCGGATTCACGAGTTCCCAGACTTTTAAAGACGTATATACGAATATGCGTACCAAAAATCTGTTTGTCGACATATAGCTACCCCGGTTCGTGTACTGAGTACATGCATTACATCTTCAGACTTATAACAGTTTTCCCAGTTTGTAAGACTGGTACGTACACTGTCTTATATACGAATCTATAGTAGTTCTATGTTTCTCTAAATCGATTCGAAACATTCCCGAATAACATCAATGACACATATCACTGTTCCAGGCTATTTTCGAATGGTAAAACTTGAATCATGATTTTGATTGCGAACAATAAATTTCCCTTAACCGAAATTCATCAAGTATGAACAGTGTTCATTTAGCTTAGTCATATTTCGAGAACTAATTACAAGATGAATCTTGACTCGAAATTCTTGACATGCTTATGATAGTCTAATTAGTTATGTGACATCGTCTCATAGATAGAAAGATGAATATAACTTGAGAAATAAGTGGTTCAATCTTCACTTACCTTTTTTTTGAAGAAGTTCTCCAAAGGTTCGTTTGATCTTCGCCTTCAAATGGTAGAACGTCGTGATGTCCGTTTCTCAACTACACTTTTATCATAATCTGAGACTTAACTAATTGTAGACTAGAAATCAAGATATAGTTTTGACAACTAAATTTGACAACAAGCTTGAGATAACAACATTTGTGAGTTCGATCGAGCAATGCTCTAATAGAACCAAATATGAACTCTAGAAGATTAATTAGGTCACTAATCATTAATGGTGGTGTGGCCGTGTTACCATGTCATCCGCGAACTATTCCTGAGAATTTTGGTATTCTTACGATGGTCGATCGAGCATTATTTTGTATTTTCAGAAGAGTTCAATCTTGACTAAAACTCTTGATTTTGCTCGAATGATGTAGTAGATTTTCGCTTGAATGACCAATATTTGGAAATATTAAAATAATATTCTTTTAACACTTTTATGGTAGAAAGTTATATCATTGCGGGACCACTTGCTTTGCAAACCATATGGTCCATGAAGCAAGATTTGAAAAAAAATATGGAAAATCAAAGAATTTGATTGAAAGAGCCTTGAAAGATGAAACCCTAAAATAATAATTAAATAATATTTTTTCTCCCAATTTCGTTTTTTTGTTAGTTTTCCATATCCTTGTTCATCCACATTTATTGATGTTCTTTTGAGCATTATTACTAAATACGCCCGTGCCTTTTACTCATGGTTTACTCGGGGGTGCCTCTTATGCCTGAAAGGAATCCATCCAGAATTAGCACTAGATTAACGCCTTGTATTAGCAGATAACCTGTCTAGAAGCGCTTTAATTAATCGCCTTATACTAGCAGACAACCTCTCTAGAAGCGATTAATTGATTCAGACATGAGATGGCATCATCATGTTTGTTCTGAATATTATTCTGGGAATGGTTATAGCACCAGACATCTTTCAAATGTATTTCGAACATTCAAAGGAATACTGAGTTGCTCAGCATGAGATACATGGAACATTGAGAGCTCTTGAGCAAGAGGCCCTGATATTGCCGCGATTCACTTCTCTCACGGAAGGTGAAGACATAAAATCTCTTATTCTTTCGATGTGGTCAGAGATACATAATTCCCGATGTGATTTTACGGATCGGACCTTCGTCAAAAATCCACTATCAACAACCACCAATACTGAAATAACATTGTGGGTTAGTATATTTACCATTTTAAATTTTTTAATGAAAATAACAAGGTATCAAAGATTTCTGCGTAGTAAAAGTTGGAGAAAGAAGAGAAAGGAAAAAGTATGAAGAGGAATGGTGGATGGTGTGGATATTTATAGACATGATAAAGTAGACCGTTGGCGATATTCATTATATCGAACAATATAGATAAGTCGTCAGCAATAAAGACTCTATCACTAGCGTAGTGTTGTAGTCAAGGTCGCTAAATAGCATCTCCATCACTTAACCGTTTTCCCATCATGGCGAGGCTGGTTTTCGAGGCCAACTAGGGAAATTAGGAACTCCCAAATGCTAAATTGACCCATTTATCGGGCTTGGTACATACGTGGTCTACAACTAGAAGACTACAATAGTACAACTTGTCAACAAGAGAAAATCTGAGGCGGATAAACTGATAAAGGTCAAGGCCAGTAGGTTACTAGGTGCCACAGTTTATCTTGAGACTTGCGGGGACTGGTAACTAATACCATCACCAAAGAAATTATGATTCATTTAACAAAATATAGTCACAAAGACGGTCTTTGCCTGCATTAACTATGAAGCAACATATATTCTGGTAACAATGGAGGTAATAATGCAGGTAGTTTTGCCACTACACATTCTTTGCCGTTGCGTACACGTCATGCATCCAATAGCTTATTGCCACAAAATTATAGGAAACCCATGGCACAGAAGAAGTTGCAAACGAACTAATATATACTGCACCAGCTAAATCTCAAGTGTTGCAATAATAAAACAAAAGTTATAAAACGTCTAAATTTAGGTTTCAGAGGGACGAATAATAATTACAGACACAAAAGATAGATCTGTACATATAACTTGCAACATCTTCGAGAACTATTATCTTTGAACAGTGAATGCTTTGTATGTCAGAACATTTACCTACGCTTTAGAATAACTACCATAATCACCATAATTGCCAGTGCCATGAATGAAGATCCCTTGATTCTGTCTATAATGGTTGCCCTTGCATTCCCATTGGCATCTAAGTGAATGTTGCTTCCTGATGCTTGACCTCCAAACAGATCTTGAAATAATGTAGATAGACTGGTCATCATCTCCAATACTTTAAGCTTGAAAGTATCTACTGTATTGGTAAACATGTTTCCTAAACCTTCAGTCTGTTTAACGTCTTCAAAGCACATCGAGGGTTTTTTATGCTCATGGTATTCGTTATCTGCAAAGGGTTTTAGAGTACAGCAAAAACACTAAATGAAAACCTTTTGTAGGAGAGACGGAAGAAAAGGTAAAAATATTTTTGGGTCCACATTTTATCTTTACTTTGCCAAATTGTTGATGAAAGGTTCAAAGTAAAAGAGTTGCTCTTACCAGTCTGATGTAATTTCAGGAATTCCATAACCTTTTCATTTCCCATAACAGCATCCCAGACATTTTCGTCACAGGCAAGTGAAGAAACAACACTCTGCATACAAAATCATTATCTGAAATCAAATCACACATTCACTAGCAGCGAACTAAGCCACCTAAGGGACATTAAAACAGCCACAGGTGCTCACTGGGATATGTGAATATAAGCTGCTATCATGAAGTTTCACTGAGGAAAACTGTATGGATGTAAGATAAACGTGTTCAAGGGCCTACATGTAAATTTCCTCTCAAGGACAACCATTCCTAGGTTCCTATGGAACAACGATAGATATGTGCCCATGTGTGAGCACAAAAGAGTTTCAGCCAAATGCAACAAAATGACCAGATACTGTTTAATCGGAATAAACTCAACACGTCATAATCGAGCAATCTGTGAACAAGTAAACTCAATTCTGATGTACAGACATCTACTCACCATAACTATGTCATGGTCTCAGGTTTAATGCAAAAAGGAAAGTCTAAAGAAATCAATTGCAATAAGGGAAAGTCAAGTTCAAGTTAAAACCTGAGCTGCAGGACTTTCTTTAAGCAATGAGAACGCCTGCAAAATAGGTCCCGACTCGGAAGGGATAGTAATCGGATCCTCACTGGAGGTAGTAACACATGCTTTAGTTTCTGAAATTTCTGACTCATGCTCTTCATAATCAAAGGAAGATGTCCTGCAACCATTAATACTATCATAGCATTAGTACATATGTCTAAAGGAACATATGCTCCAAAAGAAAAAACCTAACTTTCTCAACAATACAGCATAGCTAGTCTAAAATTATTATCACGATTATCAAAATACGAAACAAAGTAATCAAATTTTAATTATGTGAAATTGTAATAGACATAGAATTATCTATTTTCTGCCATACACACTGGAGTTTTAGTCGTTTAGCTGGTCAATTTTCATGTTTGGAAGACTTTGTCTAAGTTATAGCAGCATTAGGGGAAATCAAAGATAAAACGAAACAGAACATTTTGTACATATATAGTGCTGCAAAAGATAAATTTAAATCAAGAGGTAATAAGAGGGATCCTTACATATCATCAAGAGCAACTTTAAGGTCTGAAGTTGCTTCTTCAGCTTCCTCTAGACTCGGAACGCCTCCAAATATTACCCTACTAGGCATATTTTGAATGGAATCCGATAACAAAACTTCCGCTTCATCTTCCTGATCAGCGAAATCCCAATCATCGATTTCCCACGACGGCCTTCTAGTAATCGAAGACGAAGATTTGATTTTGCTTTCATGATTATCAGCAGGTACTAATGAAGGAGTTCCGCGAAAACTGAAACTCGCAATCTTTGCTGCTGCTGTTCTCATGATTCCACCTTCTCCCATGTTTCTCTAAAAAACCTAGCTGCCGAGTCTTAGAAGGTTGAACGCGAGAGTCGAGACTAATAGATCGTATTGTTAGGTCTCACGGCGTCGACAATGGACGAGCAAAACTATAAATTTGGTCCAAAAATGGGCTAAACCAAATATGGTGGGTTTGTTTCAAGGTTCGGGAGTATATTTGGACCGAAATCCGCACCAAAACTATATAATGGGAATGTTATAAATATTTTCCATTTTTGTTAACCTTACACATACTTTTGAGGGGTAAAAATATTTCTTTTGGAGTCAACTTGAGAAAGTTGCGTCCACTTCTGAAAGCAACTTGTGCTAGTTGCGTCCATTTCTGAGAGCAACTTGTGCTGGTTGCTTCCACTTTTTAGAAGATACGAGTATTTTTAAAAATTGAATAAAAATATATTTTAAGGTGCGAATTTTTAGGAATATTTAAATAATGTTCCGAACTACATATAATCGAGCGAAGGTCAAAAGTGCGACTGTTATCAGGCATAGGCATGGTAAGTATTTGGAATGTGTTATACATCCGTATGATGGTGAGGCAAATATTAAGTTTTCGTATGATGGTGGGGCAGATGTTATACATCCCCTTCAATCAGGGTCAAGTATAAAGTGGGGCGGGGTATAATGTTCGCTTAATGACAACCGAAGATTTAAACTACGTTTGAACCATACGAACGTATTACGTGCGCTCGATCAAATTTTGCTCCCGCACCGTAGCGTGGCAGCACGGAGTAAGCCAAAAAAAAATTTAGTTTTCTTTTTTAATTTTTGTTTTTGCTCTTTGGTTATACTCGCACCACTAGAGTCTATAGTTGTTCTTAGACTTTTCATTTTTGGATTCTTTAAAACAGAAATTGATAAAAATAAACGTGTTCCCTCCCTCCGTCCAAATCTAATTGGGCCGCCCTCCCTCCGTCCAAATCTAATTGGGCCGATCGACCGGAGGGCCGAAGGGAAAGAGTCCCTTTTTTGTAAAATGAAGCATAAAGCAAATGTGTAATTTGACAAAAAGATTGGAAATGGTTTGATGGTAGTCTTTGGGACCTGAAAATCCAGAAATATCCCTCGCTTTTAGTCCAATTACAATAACTCTTTATGTATCCAATTTTTTCAGGGGCATAATTGGCAAGCAAGCTAGAATATAACATGTCTAAAAATCTGTGTCTTAGAATTGTACAAATTTTATCTCGTTGGAAAGATTTTAAAGAGATCTACACAATGAGTACAAACAACGATATCAAATTTAGAATTTTACGAAAAATCCGGAAGTGTTTATCATCTTAGGCACAATTTTTAAAAGGGAAATTTTGAGTTTGGTGACTATGAAATGGTATACCTTTGCGTTTGGTGCCCAACTTTGTCCATATTTGAGTTTGGTGCCCAGTCAATAGATTGGCCATGTTTGACTGTTTTTGAAAACGCCAGGGGTACCAAAATACACCAACAACTTTTTCTTAGGCAATCTGTATGGACAAATTCAACACAACTCCGAGAGTAAAAACTCAATCAAGGAAAGTGCCTAGAGTTATCTCTCTCTCTCTCTCTCTTGTTGTTAGAACGTTTATAAAATGGAATCCGTGAACCTAACTACAAAGAGAGTTCTTGCACGGTACCAAAGACCAATGTCCAAGGATCAATCAAGTCTTATCCAACTAACAAGGTTGGACCTAACTACTGCGATTGGTCAATGCACAACCTGTGATATTTAAAATATAAAGATAAACAATATAATGCGGAAAAAGAAATAACACAAACACCAGAAAATTTGTAAACGAGAAAACCGCAAATGCAGAAAAACCTCGTGACCTAGTCCAGATTGAACACAAACTATATTAAGCTGCTACAGACATTAGCCTACTACAAATTAACTTTGGTTTGGAATGCAGTTGAGCCCGAACTCAGTATCCCACTGCTTCAGGTACAATCGCACTCCTCACGCCTATTGAATCATAGCAGGACTCTGCGCAATTGATTCCCTTATACGGTTTCACACCAACTAAGAGTTGCTTCAAATCAATTGAAAACCTTTAATAAAATCTGCCTCCCACAGATTAAGCCTATTATTGATTTCCTGATTTACGATCTAAACGGATGATCAGATCAAACGATAGATCCAGGTGATGGAAATCGATATCAACTTAGACAAAAGTATGGCTATCCTCAAAATGCGGACTTATGCAACCCGAAGTGCAGCCTAGATTATTACTCGCCTCACAAGTATAAAAGTTGCAGAATCAACAAAGTATGAGACAAAGAGACTTTGTTGATTACTATCTATCTTGATTGATGGAGCAAGGCTCTACAAAAAATCAAGATCAAGATATTCAAGTTATCAAGATAAAACAATACTGGACCTGGCTTCACGAATCCCAGTGAAGTATTTGTATTCACTAAACCCTAAAAGGGTTTCTGGAGAGGACGACTCTAGATACAACTAGGACACACCAAAAAGCAGTGTCAGGATTCAAAGATCCCAGTTGCCAAAAGTTCCCCTTATATAAACTTCAAAGCCTAGGTTGCTTTAGGTTTAAGCTAAGATAGATTTGGAACCAAGCAATCAATATTCACCGTTAGATGAAAGCTTTAAATCTTATTCACATATACAAGATATACACTGTGGTTAGGTAAACCGTAACTGAACCATGTATAAATCCTATTTTCAACATAGTTAGCCGAAACTAGCCGATTTGAACTTAAAAGCTTAACACTCATTTTCATGTTCACTAACACATTAATATTGAGTCATAATCATGTGATCAAATTAGTCAAGTGTTAATTAGAGAATTGATCAAATGCAAATTACTTCATAGATATAATTTAATTGCAATTGAATCATAATCGACACAGTTTGTAAATGTACAAAGTACAATTACTTGAACCGTTCGTGAATCGGCTGAGTCACAGTACACAGACCGGTTTGCAAACTTATATGCAACAACCGAGTACCGGAGTTTATATAACTTCTCAGTTCATAAACCGGTTTGCAAACTTATGCAATTACCGATTTCGGACTCTACATAACTTTTTAGTTCACATGCCGGTTTGCAAAATTTGAACCAACTCAAAGTTCTGGAGTCTACACAACTTTTTAGTTCACGTACCGGTTTGCAAACTCAATACCTTTGCCGGTTCCGGAGTTCACAGAACATTCAGCTTGCGTACCGGTTTATGTACTAAATTGGTTATATAACATAGAACTGTTTTGGCTCGCATACCGGTTTGATTATTTTAACCCGATTCTCTTACCACAGTTCCATAACGGTTTGTAGACAAATATATATAACTATCCGGATCACGAAACAAACAGATTCTCCCATGATGTACATACGAGTATGCATATCACACAAATCTGAAAGTCGATTTATAGCTACTCCGCTACGTGTACAGATACATGTAATATGGCTTCAGACTGGTGTGATTTTTCAATGATGTTGTAGTAAGATGATTCGTTCACTCAGATTTGTTTTAAGACTTAATAAAGAAAATAAGGAAAAATATATATACACAATTTGTCACAAGATGAAGAGACGCTGAGACGCGGGATTCCACTACTTTTCGTATTGTTATGGTTCAGTCATTAACTCTAGACAATATAGCTCAAACAAAAGAAGTTGTGACTCTAGTTCTTTGCCAAAAATAGATTTCGTAAAATATTATTTGTAAGTTAAAAGCATGACGCATCTAAAGTATTTAGAACTAAGCATGCGACATCTAACAAAATAACAAATAATTAATAGAAATCATAAAACAATTAAATCTATGCAAAAAGTCAATAAAAGAATTAATTCATTTACCAAAATCATGAAAAGTTGCTTCCTCCGTTGTCCCAGTGATGGGGTCTAGCTCCGCATGGTGAAAACACAATCAAAGAAATTTTTCATTGCTCAAAAAGGTGTTTACAAGGAGAAAAGGTATAAAACAGGGCCTTTGTAACAGTTATAATTGTTACAGAAACAACAATAAACTGCTATTGATGTTGTAGCTTCTATGACTGCCACTATGTGTCGCAACCACTGTAGCTATACGACCCACGGCTAAGTGTCGTTGTCACTGTTGGAAAACTACTGTCCTGGTAAGTCTGTTCTTCATGTTCTTCAGCTTTGCAGCAGCATAAATGGAGTTTCTGCAGCTTGATTTTTCGACTCTGTGGTGCTCTATTCCTTTCCCAAACTCTCCATTCCCCTCTCTGGTGCCCGAGAACCTATTTTATACTCAACAGGGTCATCCAATCTCTGCATTAACTCCGGAAATCTCTTCATAACTCGCCAGTGAAAAAAATATTCTCGGAAATATTTTCTTCCCTATTTTACCTCCTCACGCGTTGATTCTCTGCCAGCACACTCTGAACAGGTCAATACACGTTCCAGAATGTTGATCGAGTCATCAGAACATGTTCAAACTCTTCAAAACCCGTGAAATATTCTTCCCGAGAAAGTGTTGCTCTATTTACTTCTACGCGATAATCCAGCCAATTTTAATCGATCAAATCACTCATGATAGTTTTGTAGGGACATATCACAACTACCCAACAAATTTCAGCCCTTTAGTCTACCTAGAACTCCTTCAAACTTCGATCGAAAATCACACAATTTGTTCTTCATTTTCCCGCCAAAATAAAACTTTGAATTTGTTGAAGAAGGGCACCCCTTATCCAGTGGTCGCCCCTTATCCGTTGCTGGAGTCCGAATAACATATGTCCTCCGGGGTGCCTTTAACAACTTTTTGAGCCGAATTTTCCATCAATATTTATTTCCAAAAAATACCTACAAACACACAAAACACCATAATAAGTACGAAATCGAGTACTAACAATACGAAACATTGATGACAAATTAGACACATAAATGCGTCTATCAAATACCCCCAAACTTATTATTTGCTAGTCCTCGAGCAAAACTAATAATAAGAAAATAAAACCGAGTTAATCTCGGGAAGGTTTACCAGAGGTATACCCACAAAACCATTACTCCAGACCCTAGCTATCTATGCAGAACCTTGGAAGGCACTAAAGAATCTCCTTGGTTGGAATACCTATTGACTACAGGAGGAAGTACCCTGATGCGAAATTCCAATTAATGTACACGAGTTTGCACTCAAGCATACTAAAATTCATATAAAGTGACAGAGCTCTACTCAGATAGTTTCTGTACATCATAACCGGAGTCAACCAATCACATGGAAAGATTAAGAAGATGGATAAAGAGAAAAGATAGATGGTGAACAATGTTTCCCATATCTGTCTGAAGGCCTATGCCAGGATGAACCTATCCTAATGGACTGAGATACCGGTCAGACTAATATCAACACAACTGGCATATACAAGGGGGCCAGCGGTCGATAATCCTAACTCTAGGTCAACACAACTGGCATATACAAGGGCACCAGTGGTCGACTTTATTGAATTTATTCCGGTTGGTCTGATGGTCTGGTCTTATTTTTTTTTTTTTTTTTTGGTGTCTCAATCACCCTATTTCACCCTAGCAAAGGTAACAACTTGAATCGTGTGCCCCACCAAATCACTTAAAAAATAAAAACAGAAGGATTAGGATTCAACGAGATGTGGCGAAACTACCATGTTTTTTTTTTTTTTTTAAATTCTAACACCTGAGCTCTGTGCTTTTATGAATAGACTCTTTAGATGTTTCCATCTAATCAGATTGGTTCCTCAACTCCTACAACCAAGATGTTTCCATCCACTTAGATAGGTTAGTGCTATCCTTAATATGCATAAATGTCTAGGCTGGAGTTAATTTATACTGCAACTAAAAAGTTTCTCCCATACCCCCAAACTTAAATCTAACATTGTCCTCAATGTTCTAAAGATAAAATTAAAAGCATGAACAAGGAGAACTGTTACCACTTAAAGCAAAAGAGTTAAGGAAAGAAATAAGGAAGAATATTACCGTGTCACATGAAAATGGGTCACCTCCCAAGAAGTGCTAAGTTTAAAGTCTTCAGCCAGACATTGGAAGAATTAGTCACCTCATAGAATCATAAAGTAGTAGCCGGAATAACTGTGGGTCATCTGGATCAAAAAGTGTTACCCACAAGAAGAGGAAACTGCA
Source organism: Papaver somniferum (assembly GCF_003573695.1). Classification (NCBI taxonomy): domain Eukaryota; kingdom Viridiplantae; phylum Streptophyta; class Magnoliopsida; order Ranunculales; family Papaveraceae; genus Papaver; species Papaver somniferum. The sequence goes on along the minus strand of NC_039358.1, from coordinate 148,009,260 downwards.
ACAGACCAAGAAGATACCAAACATACCCTTGTTTAAGACAACTACATCTAGTTGTGGTTCAGATTCAGGCTCTATAAAAGGGTCTAAATAAAAGGTTTTCCTGGAATGGATATCCTCAAAGGAATTCTGAAGATCAGGATGAAGAGTCTGGAAATACTCAAGTAGGAACTTAGAAGCGCATGACAAAAGCCTGAATAACTGGGGATCCTCTAAGTCAATCAGATTTGACTCACCCAGCTGACCATAATGAAAGAGGTGGTCTTCCTTAAGAAAATGTGTCGACCCTAATATCCTAAAGTAATTAGGTTTAGTCTCGAAACTTAATAACCTACACATCTGAAAATCGTAAGTTCCCACAATTGGAAGAAAAGTTTTTGGTGGGAAAACATAGTCAATCTTGGTATCATAGCCTGGGTTAACCACATCAACCAGAGGATGGGTTTCTAACAACTGAGCTCTCTTATGGACACAACTAGGTCCAGGAAAGAGTGTATGGAGATAATTTTGTAAAATGGTTGAGGCACAAATGTCAAGTCCTATACGAGGGAACTTAAGAGTTAAAGGTAAGGCACCGGGAAAGTGATAATAACCCCTAAACTTAGAGTTTTCTGTGTCTCTGGATAGACTAGTCACAGTCTCCCTAATTTCTAGGTCATCAGATTCCTGGAAATGGTCAATTGATTCTTCTAAGTCTGGTTCATCCTCACTCATATCTACGAGTTTGTGGTATTCTAAGATTAGTGTTTCTAAATCGCTAGACTCGAAAACATTATTCTCAGAGTAAACTCTTTCCTCTAAACCATCATCACAATCATATAAAGGATTATCAACGAAAGTTTCTAGTAAAGGCTCATTAACTAAGGTGTTAATCATGGTTACTTCCTCCGAAGGCACATCAAATAATGGATTATCCAACACACTGCAGGCTAAAGGATCATGAACTACATCGTCTAAAACGGTGGCATCTCTAGTCAAATCCTCATCCTTTTGAATAGGTGAATAATTATTAAAATTATTTGGATTTGTACTAGAAACAACACTATCATTATAAAGCTCAATCGGAGTAACAAATTCCTGATCACTATGCCTACATATTTCATGTTCTTCATCAATACTATCCTCGTCATAATCATCTTTATAATAACATGAAAAAGATCGAACCTCATCAAAACAGGTAGTGTTACCAATTATGTTCTTCATTTTCCCGCTAAAACAAAATTTTGAATTGTTAAAGAAGGTCACCCCTTATCCAGTGGTCTCCCCTTATCCGTTGTTGGAGTCTGAATAACATATGTCCTCCGGGGTGCCTTTAACAACTTTTTGAGTCGAATTTTCCATCAATATTTATTTCCAAAAAATACCTACAAACACACAAAACACCATAATAAGTACGAAATCGAGTACTAACAATACGAAACATTGAGGACAAATTAGACACATAAATGCATCTATTACAGACATATAACAGTTTTCTCAGTTTGTAAGACTGATAACACTGTCTTGTATTCCGAATATAATAGTTTTATATTTCTCTAAATCGATTCGCAACATTCATGAATAACATCAATGACACATATCACTGTTCCAGACTATTTTTGAATGATAAACATGAATCATAATTTGGTTCCGTACAATAAATTGTTCTCCACCGAATTTGATCAAATATGAACAAATATTCATTAAGCTTAGTCATTATATTTCGAGAAATTCGTAACTAAATAATCAGTTCTCGACTCGAAATTCTTGTCTATGCAAGCTAGTCTAATTAGTTATGTGACAATAGTCTCAAAGATAGAAAAGTGAATATAGCTTGAGAAATAGGTGGTTTATTCTTCACTTACCATTTGTTGATGAAGTTCTTCAAAAGCTTTGGTTGATCTTTGCTTTCAAACGGTAGAACACAAATGATGACTGGTTCGTTTCTCAACTCCACTATCCTAGACCGAGACTTAACTAATTGTATACTAGAAATCAAGATATAGTTTTGACAACTAAATTTGACAACAAGCTTGATATAACAACACTTGTAAGTTCGACCGAGAAATGCTCTAACAGTTTTGACCGTCCAAATAAAAGTTAAACAGCCGAAATTACTGAATATGAACTAAGTTTACGTTTACTAACTAACCCTACCATGAGGAAAGTTAGTTGTGGACAGTCTAAGCCACCTTGTCTTCTTCTTCTTCCCTAGCTTGATCATTGGATTTCTTTAATTCTTTCTCCATCCTAACAACTTAAAGCACCTGTTTCCCACCTCTTTGTAGATTCGAACACCAATCTCATCCTCTTCCATCTATCAGGAACAACAACTTAATTCTTCATTACTTTTACTCAACCAGACCTTCAGTTAGATCCCCTTCCATTCTCACAAATTCTGCCGCTAACTTAAAAATCCATCTCAATTCCTTATCCATCTTGGCATTTAAACACTGACCTGACTCTGTGCAAAGGCTCACCAAAATCAATATGACAAACTTGGAGCAATAAACAGGTAACAGTTGAACTAGAAATTATGAAGAAATGATCTCTCAGTCGTTTTCTCAAACATATGTTGTGTGTTCTATTGGTGGTATAGAATTTGACTTGATGGTACTTCTTAAACTCCTTTATCTCCTTCCGTGCAATTTCTAAAAATAATCCAACACACATAAATCATCCAATCATTCATAACCATCACTATCTCTTTTTCATTTTTAATGGCAGCAATATCTATAGCACATTGAATTCTTGGCTTGTAATTCAGCCAAAACTTACCCAAACAGACCTTTTTGTTTCTCGGTGGAAAAACTCACTCTAAGTTGAAATATGATACCTGTAACCTGTTTATTGTTGCCTCTACCTGGCAAATCTGTTTTGGTCTTACCAATAAACAACATGACCCAATATTTACGGACATGAAGGGTTTCATGGAGTTGACGGTCGCACACAATCCCCAACACCGTCAACTGATTAATTATTAATGAAAAATAACATTTAAATTATGGACGGTCAACAAGTCAGCAGTTAGGTCAAATGTTTGACCGGGACCCACAAGGCACCAAACTCAAATTTGTACAAAGTTAAGCACCAAATGCAAAGGCATACCATTTCATAGGGACCAAACTCAAAATTTCCCTTTTAAAAAATTGGATGCATAGCCATTATGCAAACCACCACATAAGATGCATAACACATAATGTAGCCATAATTTTGTTCATGCATCAACTAATTTTCTGTAACACTAATAAAACGATGTGCTCCCTCCGTTTTAGGAAAAGTGATACTTTCACTTTAGACACAATTTTCAAAAATTGAATGCATGCCTATTATGCAAACCACCACAAAGGATTCATAACACATTATGCAACCACATTTTAGTTTATGCATCAATTAATTTTCTGTTTCAGGAAAAATGATACTTTCACTTTCTCAATTTGACCTGTTTTTAGACAAAAATAAAACTGTGAAAGTATCTTTTTTTCTGAAACGGAGGTAGTATATGCCTAAAAATATCATCCAACAAAAGAAAGAAAGATGCATAATGAATTTTGGAGCCGCCACAAAGAATGCATAACGGTTTATGTAGTCGTATTTTAGTTCATGCATCCACTAATTTGGTTATGCAACCACTAGAACGATGTATATGACTTAAAAATAACATTCCAACAAAAAAAGATGTATAACGCGTTATGTAATCAGTGGTGTTTCGATTTTCTTCGGTCAGCCCTCCCACCGTGGTCGAGGTGTAGTTTATTAGTATAAAGGTTCACAAAAAAGTGACCAGAGTTGTGTTTGGATCAACCATTTTTTTTAGTTAGAAATTGGGCCACAGGACCGTCGTTGACCGCCTTGACCCTTACGAAGAGGGTATTTAGTTAACACTGTAGTGACCGTTTGCATATGACTGTCACGTGTAACAATATCCATTTCTTAGGCCGGTTCCTATGGGGGTGGCTAACCCACTCCTGGCATGGCAAACTGTATGAGCCACTACGGAAAAATAGTTAAGCGATCGAGTCTCTACCGTTCGGTGGATTTTGAACCTCCAACGGCTCATTACCTATCGCTATAAAAATGTGAATATAAAACACAAAATTCACACCAAAAATTTTAGCCAATTTTTTTTTTTACCTTTTCTTCCGATATTCAGAAAATTTAGTTCTCAGAGTAGAAACATTTGTACATCCTAATTCAGAATCAGATGACGAGTCAAATAAGGAGATTCTTGAATTGTTGAGTAAAAGTGAAAAAGTTCACCGAGAAAACCTTCGACTAAAGAAAAAATTGGATGCAGCCGAAACTTTTCTTCGTGTGAAATATCTAGAGTTTGATAAATCCAATGAGAATTTCACTATAACCCTATCTATGAAACAAAAAGAGATTAATACCCTAAAGAATGATCTACAAAGGATCTCTGGAGGTTCTGATAAGATCTTGGTCAAAAATCTTTTGGAAACATTAGCGATATCGGATTTAATAGTAATACCTTCTTCACCAAAAAATAATACCTTCATTCTTGCAGAATCTAATATAGATGATGAGAAACCTCGAGGAAATTGCTTCTCTAGACACTGTTCCTTCTGCATAAAAGTGTCGGAGACTCAAAAGGAATAAAAGAATTGTTATAAAGCTCCATGATGACATGCATAGGATGAATCAAGCCTTGAAAAACTTTAAAATAGAGATTCTTCTAAACCATATCATGAAAAGAAAAAAAAAGGAAGAGCATGAAAGGTAATTAGAAAAAACCTAATGACCATAAAAGTACAAACAACCTTGTTATGTCCGCTTCGACACTAGCGGTGACTTTCAAACTCACCCATCACTACTGAAATGTAGAATGTGTGCAACCTCAATATATTGACTTGATAATATGAGGTTGGCACAAAAGTCATCATGAAAATTATGTTTTCTGATGCCAAGCTTTTTCAAGTATTTATGTTCCAGTCTTCTTATGATTTGAACTGTTTTCTAATTGTTTTATGAATTCCAACTCTCTGCTTCCTGATTCTCCTTGAAAAAGAAGATATCTAAAGTTTTATGTCTAGTTTTTGATCCTTGCTCCAGTAAACTAAACTACTTTAACATTAGTTTCATAACTAACTATGTGTATGTTGGTTGCTACAATCATCATTATATTCTTTTTTCACAACAATTTAGTTTATTTGACCAGGTGCTACCACATCTCTAAAAGTGAGTCCAAAATTTAATGACTTTATATGGGTATCAACTTTTATTATGCTCTTTGTAATGAATTCTCCCTGCCTATGTGACTTCTAACCAAGAGATGAGAACATGATCCATGGGAATTCTTACATAAAAAGCTAAGGACAATATGCGTCGTGATTACTTATCTTATATTGTTTGCACTCAGAAAACTAAAATTCATATATAAAAATTCAAAGCTATACTCAGATTGTCGTCTCAATGTACCACGATACTCAGAATCAATCAAAGTTCAATCACATGAATAAATTTAGAAGAAAAACCCTAAGAAATTTAGTCAAACTATAAATATAGAAACTATAATGCGGAAAAGGAAAAACACAAGACACCAGAAAATTTGTTTATGAGGAAGCCGCAACTGCAGAAAAACCCCGGGACCTCGTCCAGATTTGAACATCAAATTGTATTAAGCATCTCCAGAAAGTAGCATACTATCAGACTTCGGAATGGAATGTAGTTGAAACCGAATCCACTCTCCAAGCAACTTAGTTATAGTCGCGCTCCTTATGTATGTTGAACCTCGCAAGGTTCTACGCAATTGATTCCCTTAGATGATGTCCTTTACATCATAAGATTTACTTCAACCTCGGTGAAGAATTTTGATACCAATCTGCCTCTAACAGATAAGCCTATTTGATTTCCCTTTAGATTAAAGATCAAGGCTTGGAAATCTATTTGCAGTAGAAAAATCTAGCAAACATCACAATCCGAAACACTTACACTACTTAGATGAGAAGCCTGGATCTTTTACCACCTACCAAGAACAATATTCAAAAGATGACTTAAGATAAATTTTCAAATATCTTTCTTGAGAAATCACAAATCTGAGACAAAGAGAACTTTGCGATTTCTATCTATCTTGCCTGAAAGAGATTACAAAAACCTCGATAACAGAAAAGCAAGATCAGGATACACGAACTATAAAGGTAAATATAGTCACACATGGCTTCACGAATCCCCAAAGCGAAGTTTTTTAGTCGTAACCTATGTTCATAGAGGACGAATCTACCTATCAACTAGGACACAAATTTTCAGGGATTGAATTTCCCAGTTCAAAGAGTATCTCTATTTATGGATTTTCAAGACTGAGGGTTGCTTAGAATTCAAGATAAGATAAACTGAGAATTAAACAAACATTTTTGGTCTTGAAAATACAATTGAAGAATATACACAGTGATCCGGTTAGGAAAACGTGTATAATGACTGTTTGGTTTTGACAAACATCCCGAGTGAAAAATAAGCAAATAGATGTTCATAAAAACACCTAAGAGTTTAATCATGATGCACACACAAAGTGTGTAAGTGATAAACGAAGTCTTAGAAGTGTTCAAGAGAGTCATAACAATGGTAAACATATTTTTTTTTTAAAAAGTCTTTGAGAATCTACTAAATTCTACTGGGATCGTTGCTGAAACGGTTCATGAACCGTAATGCTGAAGTTCACGAGTCAGGGTGCTATGATCACGAACCGAGTTCGCCAATCCTACTCGGCTCGAGAAATCAGATGTACATTGTTCGCGAACTGGGTTAACCAACCGTACTTGGTTTATGAACTCAGATGGACACAGTTCCCCAACCGGGTTTGTATAAACCTTTTATACTAACACCAAAAATTCAATTCACGACGGTTCGTGAACTGTTCCCAACTGAACTTATGGTTTGAAAACTGGTTCGCCAACCTTCCCTGTATTTGTGAAATTCAGATATTTATGTTTTGCAAAGTGGTTTGCCAACCTACCCTAAGCATAAGTATTAGAAGTTCATGAGTTTCTCTGTTATGATGTTTGAAACATTCTCAAATGAAAAAAATCAGTTGTATGGGCTATTTCAATTGATCCACAAATTAATTATTAAACAATAAATTTTTTAGAACTAATAATGTTAAGGACCTTTGAGCATCTCTGTAAATTCATGTTTCGAGATCTTTAACAAAACAAGCTTGACTCAAAATTCTTTTTTGAAAATCTACTAGAAGTCATACGACATAGTCTCAAAAGATAGAATGGTAAGATAGTGGGTAAAATATAATGGTTCAATCTTCATATACCAGATACAGAAATTCTCCAAATGTCTTCATCGATCTTCAGTCTTCGAGGCTGATGTATGATACTCAACTAACAAATTTTAACCTTTTCCGAGACTTGACTTAGTAGACTAGAAATCGAGAAATAGTTTTGATTATCTAACATTGTCAAGAAGCTTGAGATAGCAAAACTTGTGTTTCCAACCGAGTATTGCTCTAACAATCTCCCCCTTTGTAAATTTTAGTGACAAACCTATTCAATACATATAGATTCAAAATAAATAAACTTTTCAGCTCAAAATTCACTATGCTTGATTTCCTTGGTTCTTCAACAAATGTCTTGAATTCTTCATACTTCAAGTTCTTCTATGGTTCTGCATGTTTTCGTTCAACACCTTTATTGTTGAAGATCCGTAGCAATAACAACTTATGAGAATATTCACAAAGAGCTTTGTTAGAATGAAAATCACTCTACTCATTGGTTGCTATACAGAAACATAGTATTTATACCTTCCTCAAAGTTCAATTGCACCTCAACTTTGAAGCAATGATACAGTGATATGTTCTTCCCCTTAGTCAATACTTACATCTTTTGCAATAATAATCTACTCCCCCTTATAAAATGCTTCGAAAACCCATATGTTGTAGTAAGATACTACTTAATAATTCCCCCCTCTTTGTCAACAAAATTGGCAAAGGCGAAAAATAGGGATCCAAATGAATTAATCAAAAGAGTGTCAAGACTAGAGAACACATACTAGCTTTTAGTTCAGACGATTTCACCAAGAAAAATCGGTTTGCGTCAAAGAGACATAAAGATACAAGAATCTCCTAATCCGCTCTCCCCACAAAGATATAATTAATGTTTAAGCACAAGATCAAAAAGAACTCTTCCCCATTTGATATCATTACTAAAAGAACAACATAAACGACCTTGACTCTAATCACAAGAGAAGGATGACTTTCTTGGATATTAACAAATTTAGTCGCCAGTTACGGACAAAGAAGTTAAATATAGCCATCTTAATGTTAAAGGCACTGAGATACAAGATTTTTGTGAGAAAATTAATCATCTACAAAAACGATTCTCCACGCCAGTTATGAATAAGAGAATAATTAATGCGATATGACTTAATATAGGAATTATAAATTCTCTATCCATGTACGAACGTAAAGATTAAAGTTTACCACTTATGTCCTGGAAGTTATGCAATCAAGGAAGTAAGTAGGTTCCTTAAGAACATCTTACGGGATCCTGTAGCAGTATACTAAAGTGTAATCATTGAGAGATCAATATTGGCATTCTCAAAATAGTCTACTCCTCTTTTGCAAGAGTTAAGAGCTTAACCTATGAGAAAATATGATATACATGTTCTAATCACTAGAACATGATAGGAAATAACAATTCTCACAAAATAAGCAATACATATATATATATAGTCCATAAAGATAGGAAGTCACCTTACAAATAAAATTTAATTAAATAAACTTTAAACATGCAAGATGATAGTATTTGAAATAGCTAATGTAACACATACAAACTACTCCAAAAGCTAGTGTTAATCCTTAAACAATAAGAATAAATTCCTACACATAGTTAACTTGTAACGCGACAACTCATCACGAAGAGATTGTGAAAACAATCCCTTCTCATGATTGAAGAACCTGATGATAATTTAATCATTCAGTTCTCTTACATCTTCAGAGATATCAGTTAACTCACTAAGATCTTCTTCAAGGACACATAAAGCATTTTTTCGCATATTAAACTTTTGTTCATAGTGAGCTACCTCTTTCAAGGAGTGATCAATCTTGAACAGTAGATTGTTTCTCCTAGTTATGAACTCCTCCACTTTCGCTCTAAATTTGTTGTCACGGTAACAAGTTGACAATAGACATGTACCCGAGGAAGAGTCAGTATATGAGGAAGATTTTACCTTCTTGTTTCTTGACGACTTGATTCCTTCACAATGAAAAATATTGACAGTTGCTACTACATCCTTCTTCGTAACACCTCTAGTTATTGGAGCCATTATTCTTTACCTCCTCACAGGGAGTATCAATGGCATATATAGAGTGGAGAGTCATTGAGTCGAGAATTTCAAGAAAATAAGGAAACTGGAATTTAAGGTTTGAAATATTCCATAGGAAATTCGTGACCCACGGTTTGGTGAACCTGTTAGTATGCCCTTAAACATTAATACAAACACTGACTATCTTTAGAGTTACGGAACTGTATAAACAGTTATAACAAAAAATAGTGAAAGACTTGAGTAACCTTGACATCAGAAAAGCTAGTTCTCATGATGCAATTTTCTGCAAATCTCATATTCTCAAGTTAATATTGTGAGGTCGCACACATCACTGACATTAGGTGGCGATAGGATGAGTAGAAAACTCCACCACTCGTGTCACTATTAGACACAACAAGGTTATTTGTATTCATTATACTTTTTTTGGGGTTCCTTCTTCTTTTCTCTCATTGAGGCTCTGAAGAATTTGTAAAGTTTTTCATGGAAAGATACATCCTTTCCATATCATTATGAAGCTTGACAAGAATCTTGTTATTTTTTTGGTATTTGACACTTCCTTTTAGAACATCACAATTGCAACAAAAGATGCAGTATGAAGTGAGAGAATTACCAGGAGGTATGGTTACTTTTTTATCACCATGAACATTTTCATCGTCTCTTGCAAGAATGCAAGTATTGTTCTTGGTGAAGGAGGTTTTACTCTTAAACCCAATTCCACTCGTGTTACCAAAGGACTTTTGACTAAACAACATAGTTGAGATCTTATTAGAACTTACATAATGCCTTTGTAAGTCACACCTAAGTGTATCAATCTCAACATCTTTAAGAGATAGGGTTTTTGTGAAATTCTCATTGAGCTTATCAAACTCTAGTTTTTTCACATGAAGTGCTTCAACCTTTTCCAAGTTTTTCTTTACACGAAGGTTTTCACGATGAATTTCTTCACTTTTATTAAAAAAGCTCATGAATCTCCTTATCTGATTCATCATCTGAGTCAGGATTAGGATCTACATGTGTTTCTGCTGCAAGGGCAGAATTGTCTGTGTAGTCATCAGGCATATCATCAAGAGAAACTATGAGAGCATTATTTCCTTGTTAGTATTCCTTACTTGGGCATTCATTTTGCACATGTCCAAACTCGCGAAATTTAAAACATTGAAGAGTATTTTCATCTTGAGAAGAAGATTCATCCTGAAAATTTGATCTGAAGCACCGTTTTCCAGAACGTCTTTCTTTACGTCTCTTGAGAAGATTTCTGACATGTTGTATGATCATAGACATGGTGATATCTACTTCGTCATAATCATCACACCACTCATCGTCTCTAGACAAGCTAGCCTTTGAGGAGAAAAACTTGATTTGGTCATAACTTCTAGGGTGGAAGTTTTATCCTTAGCTGTGAGTTGCTCATAATCAAAGATCTTTAACTTTCCAACAAGGGTGCTTCTGAAAAGTGTAGTAAGATCGTTTCTTTCAGTGATGACATGTTTCTTAGACTCATATCGAACTGGCAAAGATCTCATAATTTTCATCACAATATCCCTTTCAGGAACGGTATTTACCAGTGCATGACAAATATTCACTATTCCTGACAACTTGTGATTAAATTACTCAAATGAATCTTCATCATCCATGCGAAGGTTTTCCCAGTCAGAAGTTAAATTTTGAAGCCTTGCTTCTTTTGTTGCGGTATTCCCTTCAAATACGGTTCCTACGATATCCCAAGAAATCTTTCGATCCAGTGCATGTCAATACATCATGTTGAATATCTTGGCTTGTGGCATGGATAATAGCATTCAATCCACCAGAGTTGTTTTATCATCACTGATTTCGAGTTCACTATATGTAGTTATATATTTTGGAACAATAGATGCTCCTTCTCAAGATATTGGAAGTTTGTATCCATTAACAACAAGAACCCATGTTTTGAAATCACGAGCTTGTAAAAAAGACCTATTTTCCATAATAAGTAATTTGTTCCATTGAAGTTTGGTGGTACGTTAATCGACATCACACTCTTATCCATAATTTAGATCGTCATAAATACAGACTAGTTAGGTCTAAAAGTGTTTGCCTGCTATGGTACCAATTGAAAACACTGGGTACCAAGTACACCACCAACTTTTTTTTCCGACAACCTATTTAAACAAAACCTAATAAAATAACAAGCAGACTAACTTAATGATCCTTGCAAATATGTTTATAGAGTTTATATCTCAACCTCTTCTCAATCATTATGTATAAGTAAAGAAGTCTGTGATTGTTAAGAAGAATGCTTGGACAATATAAAAAATCAATATCCAAGATCAATCTAGTCATATCCAAATAATCGAATCAGAATTCTGCTAAGTAATTAAACTTGTTATTTATCTTTCAAGATACGAATTCTACAAGAAACAAATCTCGTATTTGATTGCAATTAGATGGACGTATCTACTAAGATTGAATATGTATAACTTGCGTAAATATAATTATAAAGATAAACAATATAGTGCGGAAAAGAAAAAACACAAGATACTAGAAGTTTTGTTAATGAGGAAGCCGCGACTGCAGAAAACCCCCAGGACCTTGTCCATATTTGAACACCAAACTGTATTAAGCAGCTACAGACACTAGTCTACTATCAGACTTCGGAATGGAATGCATTTGAAACAGAATTCACCCTCCAAGCAATTCAGTTACACTCGCGCTCCTTACGTCTCTTGAACCTCACAAGGTTCTACGCAATTGAATCCTTAGTTGACGTCCTTTACAGCCTAAGAGTTGCTTCAACCTCAGTGAAAACTTTTAATATCAATTTTCCTATGACAAATAATCCTATTTGAATTCCATTTAGATCAAAGATCAAGGCTTGCAAATCTGTTTGCAACAGATGAAGTTAGCAAACATTACAATCTCGAACACTTATACTCACTTAGATGAGAAACCTGGATCTTTTACCACCTCTCAAGAAAAATCTTCAAAAGATCACTTAAGAATAATATCTTGAGGAATCACAAAGTCTGAGACGAAGAGAACTTTGCGATTTCTATCTATCTTGCTTGAAAGAGATTACGAAAACCTCGAAAACATAAAGCAAAATCAGGATACATGAAATATCAAGGTAAAGATGGTCGGACCTGGCTTCACGAATCCCCAAAGCTAAGTCTATTAGCGGTAAACCTAATTATGTTTTTCATAGGAACCTAGGTTCATAGAGAACGACTCTAATTATCAATTAAGACACAAATTGTCAGGGATTGAATTTATCAGTTGAAAGAGATCTCTATTTATAGATTTTCAATATTATGGATTGCTTAGAATTCAAGCTAAGATAACTTGAAAATCAAGCAAGCGCTTTTTATCTTGAAAATACAATAGAAGACATAGTGGTACGGTTATGGAATCATGTATAATGACTGTTCGGTTTTGGCAAACATGCCAAGTGAACAATAAGCAAATTGTTGTTCATTAAAACACCTAAGAGTTTAATCATGATGCACACACAAAGTGTTTAAGTGATCGATGAAGTCTTAAAAGTGTTCAAGAGAGTCATAACAATGCTAAACATATTAAAAAAAAAAAACCTTTGACCATCTGTTAAATTCTGCTAGGATTGTTGGTGAAACGGCTCATGAACCGTAAGTCTAAAATTCACAAGTCAGGGTGTTACGGTTCGTGAACCGGGTTCTCCATCCCTACTTGGCTCGAGAACTCAGATGTACATTATTCGCCAACACCAATCTGTAAGCCTTTTATACCACTACACCATTTTTCTGGAATCGCAACTAAAATTCGTAACGGCCCAGCAGCCGTTACAAATTTTCCTGTTATAAATAACTGTTACAACCTAGACGTAACAGGCTGAAGCCGTTACGAATTTTTTTCCAGATTCGTAACAGGGTGTCCCTGTTACGAATCGTAACATGCTAATTTTTAACGTGTGCTAATCACACGCTTGGTCACACTAGAGCCGGTAACATGGGTTTATTGTGTGCGTGTCATTCAGTTGTGTGCCGTTTTTTCCCACCCAACTTTGCTTTTGCTTGAGGATAATTCCTCCCCTGAAGAGATAAGGGATATTTCATCCAATACCATCGACCAAGCTCACCATTTATTTTTTCCCTTTCTCTCTATCTTTTCTCTTCTCATCGCCTCCCCTGTAGAGATTGGGGTTTAACCAGTTTCGATATGTTAATTCAATCATATGATAAATCGATCAAAGAGACTAGAGATTAGAGTTTTACAACAGTTTCGATCTGTTATTTCAATTATAATTTTTTTTTTCCATTTGGGGTTTTCATTAATCGCGTTAATTCAATCGTTTGTTTTCTTTTCATTAGAGTTTTCATTTTAGGGTTTTTTTTTTATCTGATAAAGCTTATATGATTTCTTTTTCTGAAATCATTTTTAGAGTTTTATCTGTTGAAGAACTTGAGAGGTATTTACTTCATCATTTGTCAAATCAAATTTTAGGGTTTGAAAGATATATGGTTTGAATTATATATACTAATCTGATTTTCTGATTTCATTTTAGGGTTTGAAAGATTGAATTTGAAGAACTAAAGTTGAAGGTATATGAATTGATTTGTTTAATTTCTATTTTAGGGTTTCAGTTAGTATGAATTGCATTGTTTAATTTCAGAGAGATGAAGTTAGGGTTTGGAAATCGATTGAAGGTTCAATTTTGTAATAGATAAGAAGAAATCAAAGACTGGGTTTGGTGGTTTGAGAGGGGAATCGTTGTTTTGAACTTTGATTAGAGACAAGGAATTGGAAATTATTTTCTGGTTCTGAGTATAGATGATGGTGATTAAGATGAAATTGATGGTTAGTGGTTGAAGTGATGATTCAGAAGTTCAATTGAGGCATAACAAGGAATCAAAATGAACTACTTCAATCTAGCTATGAATTTGATTTAAGGTAAACTGTCTTTACCTCATAAAAGCATGTTATGTTAGGTGACTAGTACCTGCAAGGCAGTAACTAGAAAATTAGAAAATGTGGACACGCGAACACAATAGACTTTATAAATGTGAAATATATTTATTATGAAGTAGCTGCTTTTCTCCAGACGGATACATGCTTCCATGTCTTATCAATACTTAGATGCCGACCACTCCGCATTTGAAGACTCGTCTTCCTATTAAAGTTGCTGCTAGCTTTGCAGCACCACTGGTAGTGATTCTGCTTACCTTGTTCAGTTAACAATGTGTTACCCTGTGACGGTACTAATTTTTACTTTTTTTAATAGAGACAGATGTCGCCATTATTCCCAGGGTGTACTATGCTAGGTTGTTGTTTGAGTCCAGTGATGCCGCACTTTAATGCTTGAGTTTTTCTAATTCTTCTGCTTAAGTTCTTTTGAAGTTTTCATGTTTCAAAGTTGTTTGGTTTTGTTTTCCATCCCTTTTGATGTAGTTTGGGTGCCTCCTTTTTTTGAAGGGCTTGTAGAATATAGGAGATGTTCCTTCTTTTCAGACAAGTTTGTGAAACCGTATGAGCAAGAAGCTCCTGCATTAATGAAGGTATTCCAAGGTAAGTTGAGTTTCCAGGTGATATTTCTGAAATGAGGATTTGTTGAGATGAATACAGGGTATGTGTATTATCTGAACTTGGCGTTCTTGTGTGTGTTTTCTTTCTGCCATTTATTTGCAGGGTTCAATACTTCCTATATCTGACAAGTTTAGCTCCATTGGTTCTCCTTCTAGCTACATTACACATTAAATTTTTGGTGCAGGATTGGATCACTTATTCTTGGAGATGAATTCTATTTTTACATGGTCTAAGTAAGTGGTCGGGCTTCTGGAATCTCAACAGAGTTTTCCATTTGCACATTAACATATGGCAAAGTTCTGACCAGTCAATTGAGGCAACATTAGGAGAAGGATTTGCTTGTAACTTGTAAGCATTTCAGTTGCATTCACTACGTTATCGTTGTACACCCACAATTTTCTTTTATCTTATTTTCACTTGGATTTCAGGGTAGGTGGTAACCGTTCGGTGAAGATTGTTCAGAGACACCACTTTACGTCTCACTTTAAAGGTATGGCAGTTGTGTCTCGTATTCAAGATAAACCTTTTTTTTATTTTGTGAAGGTGGTAGTTCTTCCTTTCATCTGTTTTTCTTATTATATCTATGGACTCCTTTTTCTGTGTATTTTTCATAAAATGCTTGCTATCAATTTCGATCATGAGCTTGAACTTGGTGGGGGTAAGCTTGTAGTTGAGTTTAAGGAGAAGTAAGAATTGTGGCGCATACTTTGCAGGGCCAACATGATGAGCTTGAAGCGAATCTTTTTTAGGAGAGGGATGCTCTTGAAGCTAAATACCAGAAGCTTTATGAAACACTTTTCCCCAAGGTATGTTTTGTGTTCTTTTATTTAGCAAGTTTGAATTCATATATAAATTTATGTTTCCCTTATTAGTTTCCTATAGAGTTTATGGTCGTGAACACTGCACCATAGGCCTAAATTCCAAGATATGGATCTTGTCTGTTACTGCTTAGGTGGACTTAAAACCTTGGTAAGCTTTAGGCCCCTAAACCATATAGGCAACTGTCCGTCGCCCATAAACCTTGTTCTTTATTACAAAACCACAATAAGTATTTCTCATTATTCTTCTCCCCAATTTATATTTTTTTGAAGTTTTGTCTGCTTTTAATATAGGTTGGTATATATACCTATGAAGTTTAAACTCAACAGATACTTTTCATCTATAACTTTATGCATGGATTTCTGACTTGATGTCTTAAAATTTGCAGCTTCAAGTTGGTCTAGTTGTTGTTGTGCTTGAAGGCTTACTCCAGATTTTCTTATTTAATTCCTCAGGTGGCGTAACAGCCTCGGTATGTATAATAATTCTGAAAAACCATAAATGAGATAACTATCATAGCTTACCGGTTCAATTGATTGAAGCTGCAAGTTTTGAGTAACTTTCTGCAGTATCTACTTATAGTGATTTTCAAGTGAGAATGAAATGAACTTAGGAACTGAAGTAGGTTTCCATGTATTCCCTAATGTAGTAGGTTTCTACGAAGTGGAATGAACTTAGGAACTTAAGTAGGTTTCTACGATATGAACAAGAACTTAATGTAGTATGATCCCCCACTTCTCTTACTTGCGGCAGTAACCTCATAACTTAGGGCTGATTTTTCTGCGCATACTTCCATCTAAATATATGTTTTTGTGTTTGCAGTTTCATTGGATGATGCTCTGCTGCGAAAAGTTTGGAGCGAAAAGGTTGGAGAACAAGGCAGACATTAGGTTGCCGTAAGTTTCTATGTACATTCTAAGTTAGATAAATTTGTGAACATAGGAATTTCTATGAACCGATACTTAGAAGAATTTGTATACATCCCCTAGTATTTGATACTTAGAAGAATTTAAGTTCTTTTTTGTATGAATCCTTTGTATGAATCCATTTGAATGTGATAAGAATTGATTGAATGAAGATGAATTTGATTGAAGAAAATATTGTTGATTGTGAAGGATAAATGGAAGGTGTATGCAGGTGGTTATTTGGAATTCCGGCGTATTCCAGCCGAGAATGAGCTGCCGGTCAACCTTGACCTGGTCAAAATTAGTCACTGCCGACTGATTCTGACCAGGTCAAGGTTGACCGGCAGTAATTTTTTTACAGTTACAAAAAAATTCGTAACGGCTTTAACTTGTTACAACGTCCTGTTACTAAATAAATTCGTAACGGCTTGAGCATGTTACGACGGTGCCATGTAGTAACGGCTCTAAGCTATTACAAGGGCCGTTACGAAAAAAATCGTAACGGCTAGTGGGCCGTTGCGAAAAAATTGTAGCACCCATTTTCGTAACGGTCAGGAACCGTTACAACCCCGATTCGTAACGCTCAAAAACCGTTTCGAATCGGAAAAAATGGTGTAGTGTACCAACACCAAAAATTCAGTTCACCATGGTCCATGAACTGTTCCCAACTGAACTTGTGGTTTGCGAACTGGTTCGTCAACCTTCCCTGAATTATTAAAACTCAAATATCTATGGTTTGCAAAGTGGTTTACCAACTTAATCTAAGCAAAAATATCAGATGTATGATGTTTGAAATATGATTAAATGATAATATCAATTGTATGAGCTATTTTCAATTGATCCACAACTTAATTCTCAAACAATAAATTATTTCGAATCATATTTCGAGATTTTTGATAAGACAAGCTTGACTCGAAATTTCTTCTTTGTGAATCTACTAGAAGTCATACGCCATATTCTCAATAGATATAATGATAAGATAGTGAGTAAAACAGAATGGTTCACTCTTCACATACCTGCATGTCTTTATCGATATTCAGTCTTCGAGGGTGATATTTGATACTCAACTACCAAATTCTAACCTAGTCCGAGACTTGAATTAATAAACTATAAAATCGAGAAATAGTTTTGGTCAACTAACGTTGACAATGAGTTTGAGATAACAAAACTTGTTGGTTCAATCGAGCATTGCTCTAACAGGTTTAATTCGGTCTCAACTACATTCCAGCATGAAGTTTGATGATAGACTAGTGTCTGTAGTGGCTTAATATAGTTTGGTGTTCAAAGTTGGATGAAGTTTGGTGCATTTTTCCCCGTTAACAAACTCCTGGTGTCTTGTTTTATTCCTTTTCCGCATTATGTAATTTTATCTTTATAATAGGAATAACACAAGTAGTACTTAATCAATATAAATAGTTTAAGTCCTTATTAGTTTTGATAAATAACGACACTTGTTCTTGTTGAGTTGGTATCTTAAAAGATAGATAGCAAGTTTCATACTTAATTTAATTCTGATCCTCTTGATTTGGATGGGACTAGATTGATCTTGGATATTGATTTGTGAGATTTTCCAAGAACGATCTTCTGCATAATCAGGTTTACAGACTTATATTCTAAACATGTTGATTGTGGAAGAGATAAGAGAAAAACTCTATATACATATTGTTCAAGGACCTTTAATTCAGATCTACTTGCAATTGTATTAGGTTTGTACATATATGTTACCAAACAAAAAAGTTAGCGGTGTACTTGGTACTCTTTTATTTTCAAAATATATTTTAAGAAAACTAACTGAGGCAGACTTAAGAGAAATATTATAGAAAAACCGGAACATGGGATTTCCGGAAATGCTAGTTAGTCTTGATTGCATGCATTGAGTATGGACATGATACCCTACCTATTGCCCCCAAAAGAAATTGTTATTCTTAAATATGTTGCTTCTTATGACTATTGGATATAAGGCACGCTTTTTTTGGGCTTCCGCATTCAAAAAATGACATAAATATTTTGCACCAGCCGCATTTGTTTAAAGATCTAAAGTATGGATTTTTTCCCAAGTACATTTCACAGTTAACGGCCATCAGTACATGCATGGGTATTATTTTGTAGATGAAATCTATCATAAATGGTCAACCATAGTTCAAGCTTACCCTCATCCCCTAGGGAGAATTGGGTCGTTCATACGGATTTGTTTTTAACACTAGACAAATGGATTTGATGAAGGATGTTGAACGGGATTTTGGAATTCTGAAGCTGAAGTTCACTATTATTTGTGGGCCATGTCGTGGTTTAAGTTCTCGTGAAAAGTATATGACTATAATCACTTGCATAATATGCATAACATGGTAAGTCATTAAACCCGTCGTACTAAGATCTGGACTAACCATGATGATGAAAATTTGAGACCTGAGATTCAAGCAGCAACAAAAATACCTGCAAGGAAATATGTGCAAATGACTAGTCATGTTCATAAGAATCTGTATGACGGTTTAAGAGAAGATCTGAAAGCGGATATATGGGCCGGGTATGGAAGATCGAGAGGGTGTATATTTGAATGATAAATCATTTTAAGTTTGTTACCCTAGACATTTGAATGTTAAATCGTGTTAAGTTTGTTAGATTACACATTTGAATGTTAAATCGTTGTAAGTTTGTTGGCCTAAATATTTGAATATTAAATCGTTTTAAGTTATTGGTTTATTTAATAATTAAATTTTAATTTGCGGTTTTCACTTGATCGAGCGGCCAAGAATCTATCGATAATGTCTCTCAAGCAATACTTATATATACCCACCCATCCCCGCTTCAAAATCACATCTTCTACATTAACATTCAACATAATTTTCTTCTCTTACTTTATCTCCAGATATATGGATGATCCTGACTTTACTGAAGATGCAGAATTTATCTCTTTGCAGAAGCTATATAATATATTATCCGAAGAGGGATGAGGAACGACAGAAAATTGGTTTAGTCGGTATGAGTTATTGAGTTAAAATTCATGAAACCTTATGTACTGACACATGTAATCCTTACAACCGGGATCGTGCGGCGTTGTTCTGTCGATTTGTACTAATAAGAAATCAAATTGAAGAATTTATAACCTGAAGTTGGATTGCCAATCAATAACGATGTAGGTTTGAAACCAATGCTGAAGTTGGAATGCGATCTCGAGAGGAATGACAAAGATGGAAAGATTTTTTTTTCAATACGAAGCCCATCTCCAAATCCTTAAGGATTTGCTCGTAACCCGTATGGGATATTAATGTAATGGTAATGGTAGGTTCGGAAACCTACAATAAAATACTGCAAGTGCACATTGTCTAACTAGTAGAACAACGGCAAGTACAGGTCGTTCCCACGAGGAGTGTGAAAATACTACTTCTAACTAATACCAAGACCAAATAATCAAATAGATAATGTTTAATGAGTTTTCAGAAATTTGAAACAAAATGAAACAATAAATAATTTTAACGAAAAAACAGAATGATAGAAGGTTATTAGGATTTTCGGTTTCCACCAATTAATTATGCAAATTATACTAATCTTTAAAAATCTATTCCATGCATTTTCAAATATTGTTTCTCCGCTCTAGTTTTCTTCGCTTCACGAGTAGTGATTCTAAAGCATTACCTATCTATCCTTGCATACCACGTCTAGGGATTTAACCGAAGCACGCAATATCAATTCAAAAGCATAAATAATCTAGAAAATCACATCAACAATAGAATACCAATCCAAACGAAGAAAAACTACTAATCAATCAACTCATTATTAAGCATATAAATGTAGAGTTTTCATAACAAAATTGGGTTCTACCTAAACCCTATCATGAATCTAGCTAGACATGGCTTTCTCAAAAGCCATAAACATTTTCAAATCAAACTTTAGCTAATTAAAATCAAAAGGGAGAAAATGAAACTCCAAACCCTAGACAGCCTTTGCTGCTGCCGTCGGCTCCCAGCCGCAGCCTCCCTTTTCGTCTCCCAAAACCGCCTCCCTTTTCTTTTGTTCTTCTCTGTTGATATGTACTCATGTTGCGACTTCAAAATAAGACCAAGCCATCTGCAAAGGCCCAGTCCAACACCCAAACCAATTTATAAATCTAGGCCATTCACTCTTTCCATTCTCTGGCCATTTAACCTCCTCATCAGTCACCTCCAAGTTATGACCGTCTGTTGCTTTCTCTTCCGGCCACAACAAACTCTCTAACCAACAGCACTAACTCTCCTTCAAAATGTCAAACCACAACACGGCAGCGGATGAAGTCCATCTCAATACTTCCCAGCTAAATCTCGGCCATAGCTCCTTCTGCAACTTCATTTTGTCATCGATTCTGCCTATTGTTTTCTACTTCCTGAACTTTACCTTGCTGCCAATCCACCCTTCTCCATCTTCGATGTTGCTTTGTAGCCCTAACCACCAACAGTTCATGGGATTTGATTCCATCTGGGCTTCCTCTATTCTCATCCGAGATCCACTTTGTTGCAGCACACAATAAATCAACCAAACTCAACAGTTCATGAAAGCTTGGCTGACTGCCATTTCGAACCGCAAAGGACCCCAACTTAATCTCTGTCAGTCCATTCTCTTTACTTCTTCATCGCTGCACGTACTGCTTCCCATTTGTTCTTCCCCGTACGTCTCAAATTCCTCTTCCCTGGGTTAGAATACCACTTGTGCATATGAACCTTCAATACCCAGATAAACACTCCGTCGATCAAGCCATAGTGCCATACTCCCTTGTGCACCGAGTTCTCATGCCTCCTTATTCAAGATTATTTCGTACCAACTGATTTCAGGGAAACTCAGTTAACCGCAGCAATACATCTCTGCCAATCATCGCAAACACAGCTCATCATGTTTGGAACTATCGACAACAGCTCAACATCAACAATTCCGATTTTCTGCATGTAATCACCACTTCCTACCACTGCCTGCAGTTATGGTTGCTGCAAATTCTCCTTCTCGGCTACAGCACCCACTTACTGCATATATTATTTTGACTCGAACATTTCTAAACAGAACCCATGGTAGGTACGAGAGACCACCATCATTTCCTGCAAGTATATCCTCCGTTAAAACATCAGTAACCCATATATATGAACTGATGCCGCTGATGTTATGAACAGCAAACTCGTACTACGTAGGCGAAGAGATATAGCGAAAATGGCAGCCAAGAGTATCATCCTTCTTTCCTTGTTCTTCACGGCTTGAAGTATGGTGTTGTTGACAAAACACCTCTCGCCTGTAGCTGCTGCCTGAAAGAGAGTGATGAAATGAGACGTAGTTGAGAAACTAGCCACGTCTCCCACTTTCTCATAGTCTCTCTCATAGTCTCTTAGCCTCAGTGGAAGCCACCTGCCCCACTATTATTTCTTTGACATTTCTTTGCTGTGTTCGTGCATCGGCTGTTAAATAATTCTATGCTGCTGATATATATGGAGATACCAGGCCGGCTACATTTCATCATTGTTGTTGTTGATACATGGAAATACCAGGCCAACTCATTTCGTCATTATGGTTGTTGATACATGGAAATATCAGGCCAATCAGGCTGCCGATACATGGAAATACCATTAAGTCTCACATTTTGTTGTTAATTCGCTGGATGATCGAATTGACTTTTACTTTCTACAAAAGCACTAAAATAGTGTCATTAGTCAAAATATTGAGTCCTACCTAATATAAATATGGGTATAAAATGTAGCACTTTCGTGCTTATCAGTTAATTTGGTCGGTATACATGTTAATTATGTTGTTATTTGTTTTTAATATTTTTTTTGTATAATATAAAATTCAATTAATGAAAAACTACCACTTCATTCGAAATTACGAAAGTTAAAATAACTAAACCTATTTACATCACGACTATTGATGTTCATTGTTTGTTCATCATATTTTTAAAATATGTTTCCCCAGACTATGTTACCTTGTTGGTGTGCATTATTGATGCTATCTTGTGTATAATAAACATAATTCATGCAAATGCATGCATCTTCGATTACGATAAATTTTGCACCCCAAGCATTGTTACTTTGTCCAGTTTGAGAATTATCTAAGAAGCCATAATACAAAAAATTAGAGAACAGTGAGTTATACAGAAGATGGGAGTGAAAATTGTGAATTTTGTTTTTATTAGAACAACTATGAGTGAGATATTGAGAAGTGTAAGTTGCGATGAGGTTGAAATTAAATGAAATAATAATAGGGTGATTGACTTGTAGTCGTTGGGTCAAGTATTGCGGGATGACTTAGACTACACACCATGTGATCCAGTATTAGCCATTGTCTCCTTAGCTATAACTGCGTGGGGTAATCTCTATCGAGCTTCGAAGACTCTACCGCTCGATAGAGGTCCATCTCGACCCGGCTATTTAACACTTAACCAATCATGTTTGTCACTTTACCCTGCCCATAATAAGTGCAAAATAACAAATCTTAATAGTTGCGATGTCCCCAGAAACCTGCCAAACAAATTCTTCAATTGATGATTAATCAAGCAGAATATAATTGACAAGGAAAGGAGAGTGAAAGAAAGTGGTGTGTCATTATCACCTATCCTCTTTATAATTGTTGAAGATGTCCTTGGCAGGAACATAAGTCAAATGTTGCAAAATAAGAAATTGATTCATATGGTTGTTAGAAAGGGCATCCGTCCCACCCATATTTTCTTTGCTGATGATTTATTCATCTTTTATAATGGACACAAGATAAATCTAGAAACATTGAAGACACTTTTAATGGCGCATCAAACCTGTTTTGGTTAAGTAATAAGTAAAGGAAAAAGTAAAGTGTTTGTAGGAGGAACTGAAGATAACAAAAAACAAAAAATAGCAGATATACTTCAAAGCCACTCTCTCATTTTCAAGATAAATATTTGGGAGTGAATCTGAAGCCTGGAAAGGTAAACTTTGGGGGTAGTGGAAATGTTTCAAGACAAGCTTGCAAGTTGGAAAGTAATCTTATTATCTTTTCAAGACATAATGATGCTCATAAAACATGTTCTGAGTAGCATTCCTATATATACCATATCAATATACAAGTGGCCAATGAAAGTAGTGAATATTTATGAGCAGATTATGAGGAACTTCTTATGGTCTGGTGACCCATCAGTTAAAAAAATAGTGACTCGTAAATGGGATAAAGTTTGCTCATCTTTTGATGAAGGTGGTTTGGGCATCAAGAGGCTAGAAGTGATAATAAAATCACTATTAATGAAATTGGTGTGGAGGATTATAAACCCTGATGTAGAATGGGCTAAGTTTATGTCAGCAAAATTTAAAAACAAAAATGGTGAATGACATACAAAGTACATAAAATCCTCTATTTGGACAGTCATAAAGTGGGTATTAAATGATGTTAATCAGCATACATGGTGGATTTTGGGCAATGGAGAATGCATATCTATAATTTGGTAGGATAATTGGATAAAAGAAGGTTCTATCATAAGCTCTTTTGATGATAATGCTTTTGTAAATCAGAACTTGAATATGAAGTCGCTGACTTAATAAAAGATGAAAAATGGAGTATAGATAATGATTTACTTCAGTTTTTTACTTTTGAAGAACTGCCAGTGATCACTGGAAAATATGATAAAAGAATTTGAAGTGGAAATTGTAGATGGTGGATTCTCGACAAGGGCTAAAATCATAAACTCATAATTATACGAGGCTCTGATCCAGCAATCATACGTGAGTATTGAGACACGGGTCTCTCATCGAATTCTCAACGGAGAGTACTTTCTCTCAGAGTACATGCAGATATGTATTCTCACGACTGGACAACGGCATATGTCATGAATACTGAACACTTTCACTGATTATCTCTATATAGTATCACGAGATGGACGGCTCCTAGACAGCTTCCTCTGCTAGTATAGAGCGATAACGTCTTCAATAACAAACAACGAGTTTACCCTGACTATATAAAGTATATGACATACCGACAATCTCATATCGGGATAATTAATGCTCCTGGACAGCTTGCTCTGCTAGTATAGAGCCACAAAGTTAATTATTCCTAATTAAGATTAATTCTGCCGTGACATTCACTACTGAATTCCCAGAATAATCTATTATTGCTCCTATTCCATGGTCGAATCCACGACTGGTCCCATGGAATGGCAATGCCAATTGCTCCTATTCCATGGTCGAATCCACGACTGGTCCCATGGAATGGAAATAAACAATTGTCCTGATTCTATGATCGAATCCACGACTTGATCTCATAGAATAACAATAACTATATTATCTCATTACTCTGATTTCATGATCGAATCCACAACTGGTCTCATAAATGGTAATAGATAAATCTTAATTACTCTGATTCTATAGTCGAATCTACGATCCCATGGAATGGTAATGCTCACTTTATTATTCTGAATTCGTAGTCGAATCCTCAGCTGATCTTATGAATTAATAATAAAAATCTTATTACTCAGTTTTGTGAATTATTCTCCACCGAATTCCATAATTAGTAATAAATAATCAACAACCGGGCGTCTTAGCTACCTCTAAGTAAGCCCCGATTCAAATGGTGAAGGTGTATTCAACGACGATACACTAACAGTCACCGCACGAACGAGTCTTTCAAAATACAGCGAAACGATGAACCTATGCAAAATAGGGAAGAAAATAATAAATAATTAAAAATATTGACCAGGGTGCTGGGAGCACGGACACACGACCGACCGACCGTGTCATGGTAAATCCCACGCCAGTTTTATATTTTTAATGCATTTTTATTATTTTCCATGATTTGATGAAAATTCTCTCATTTTATCAAATCTCCTTCGTCTCGAGAAAACTCCTCGGTTTCATGGTATTTTCATAAATTCGTAAAAAATAATATAAAATTAAGGAAAGAAGTGTGGGGCGTGACCGTTGGCCAACCGGCCATGCCTTGGTCCCAGCCGGCCCCACACCTCATGGTTCCTCATTATTTTATTATTATTATTATTTCTCTAATTTCATGAAAAAACTCCTTGATTTCATGGTATTTTGCACAAATCATCAAATAATAAATAAAATTATGAAAACTTGTGGGACCAGGCCACTAGCCGGCCGGACATGCCCTAGCCGATCCCACACGTCCCTTGTTTTATTATTTTATTTTATTTTTCCTTGAATTCATCAAATTCCTTGATTTCATGGTATTTCTCTCAAATTAGGAAAAATTCCCTCAAATCATGAAAAATACTTAAAAAATATAAAAAAATTTATGAAAACTCGTGGGACCGGGCCCCTAGCCGGCCGGCCACGTCCCCACGGTCCCACACCCCTGTGTTTTTATTATTTTAATATTTTTTGCTTCCTTGAACTCATGAAAACTCCTTCAATTCATGGAAACTCCCTAAATTCATCAAATTTCTTAAAATTCATGAATTTTTCATAAAATCATCAAAAATATTATAAAATTAAGGAAAATGGCACCACGGGACCGTGGTCACGACCGGACGACCATGCCTTGGCCTCGGCGGTCCCACACCTCCTTATTCCTTATTTTATAATTATTTTCCATCATCTCATGGTGTTTTTCCGCAGTTTCGTCGAAACCCTAATTTTGGCATATTTTCTCGAATGGATGCTCAATTGTACGCCAGAAAATATCAAAATTCTCAGGACTGAGACGCGGACGCCTTGGGGACACGAGCACGCTATCTTGACCGACCAAGATTGGCTCTTTGGCTTACAGAAGCCGGTCCCATCAAAGTTTCATAGTTTTGACCTAATTTGCACAATTGCACGTATTAGGTCCAAGACTCTTCCAAACAATTCGGATTTTCATGAAGTGATCAGGCGGTCACGTGACTACCCAGGGCCGGTTTCATGACCCCATGGTCGGTCCCTCACTCCGTCATAATTAATTAGGCTTTCTCGCCTAAGGCTCAGACGAGCATTTTCGAATAAATGATTAAACCAGCATTTAATCATTCTTTCACCAACAAATATCGTCAACTCTTCAGGAGTTCTTCGTATTTGCTCACGTGAGCATATGTACACTACATGGTTGATCCACGGTCCATGTAGTTGCTCCCTCCTTCGTCCCATGGTTAAACTTCTGACGAACCATGAATTGATCATCAATTGATCAAATTAGGGTTCTGAATCCAAGGATCATCATTCCATATTCCAACCTTAATAATTTTACGACGACCTCACGGTCATTAATTTTATTAATTATGCTTGGTTCAATGACCAATATTCTAATTAATATTTTTGGTACGCTGCCAATAACCCATCAGATGAGCAACACATGCTCAGACGATCAAATATTCAACAATTCATCACATGAGCAACACTTGCTCAGATGATAAATATTTGCACAAACCAAGGAATATTGGTTCAATAATCAATATTCAACGATCCATCGAATGAGCAATACTCGCTCACTTCATCGTAAGAACTATACCTCTGTCTCATGACATTTTCAATTCATGAGTTTCATACAATCATGTTCAACTCAGCAACTACATGGACTCATCGTCCCATCAAACCAAGAAGTCATCAATTGACTAACATACCACGAGACGTCAATCGTGTCACTTTGGGGGGATATCACTTAGGGTTTTGGTCTGGCGGTCTACGACACGTGTGTTCAAACACACGATGGAATGTGAGCAAGTCGTGCAATAAGTTGAAGGAATTCACGAGGTAGTGGGTGGAAAATCGACCAAGTCTCCTGATGAGTGCCAAATAATGTATATATTTATCCCTTTTTGTTGGCATTTAACTCATCTTTTGTGCAGTAATTCTACATTTTATCCCATATTCTGTATTTTCATTGTTTTCAAGAATAAATATTTTTCTTACTTAATTTTGCATTTTTAGGTAATAAATAAAGTCTGGATGACTTGCGGAGCGGAAAAGAGTTGAAGAGTGGTGAAAAGCCGGAAGAAATTACGCAAGGAAGCCGCAAAGAATGGAGCGCACGCCCAAAAAGCTAGGAATGGGCTCAAGAAGGAAGAATTGTTCTTAAAGAAGATATGGGCTTGGCATACCCAAGGCCCAAAACCCTTACCCAAACCCATTTTCTATATCCATACCCGCCTCCATTCCCGACCGTCAGATTGGATCGCATCTGCATCCTACGGTCGCTTCTTTGCCTGCACATCAAACCTCGATACTTCCGCTTAACACTACAACACCTAACTCCATATGGTGTCGTTAATTTTGTTGTATTGTATAATCCAACGGTCGCTGCAGGATCCACTTCATCTCACCGTCAGATCTACCTACCATCTTCTCATCCTACGGCGCAGATCGCATAACATCTTCCCTCGCTGAAACCGCTCAATACCATAACATCTGAGCCATATACCCCTACCAAACATCCCCTTCCCCTTCTTCCATCGACCTCTCCTCCTCCATACCCTGTGCAGAACAACCACCACCTTCTCCACCAAACGCCCTGCCACAACCACCTCGAGCTCACACACTGCCACCCTATCATCCTACACGCGATTGATAGCTTCCCCCATCCTTCTAGCCCTTTATCCCATCAACTTATTACCTAACCTAAACCCTAGGTTATGGGTTGATGGATTAACGTGTGCTAGAGATAAATTGAAGGCATGGGTTGCATCAGGAGAAGAATAAGAGGCATGGGTCGACGTATTAGGGCTGTTATCATTAGGTTAGGTGAGTCAATTTCACTTTTTGGTGAAACCCTAATTCTCTGATATTTTGGGGATTTTTAGGTTTTTGCTTGCTTGTATAAATAGAAGGTGTTGGGTGTGAAATTGGCTTATGCTGGAATAGCCAGTGTCCAGAACTGTTATGTTCTGTTAATGTCTTTTTGAGTCTCTTCAATTTGTGTTGTTTCATGCACTGTTCCTGTTTAATCATGTATGTGTTTTGTTCAATTTGTTGTTCATGTTAAGCTGCTGTTAATGTGATGTTTGTGATGTTTGTTCCTTCATTGTTCATCTTTTGTTCATTATTTATGTTTTCCTGTTCTCTAATGTTCTTGTTATGTATGTTCTAAACCTCAAATGCTAGGACTAGATGAAACCATGAATCAATAAGATAGTCTTCATCATGTGCAGCTCATGTCCAATGTTGTTAAGCCCTTAGACTAGTTGTACTTTAATCAGACAATTAGTACTTTGGTAACTATCTTAGCTGTGAGTAGAATATCCCTTAGGTTAATGGTGGATTCAACATCCTAGTGTTCTTTCATCACTCTTGTTTACTGTTTTGTGTGAATGTTAGGCTAAA
The DNA here is from genome assembly GCF_003573695.1 of Papaver somniferum. Taxonomy (NCBI): domain Eukaryota; kingdom Viridiplantae; phylum Streptophyta; class Magnoliopsida; order Ranunculales; family Papaveraceae; genus Papaver; species Papaver somniferum. Next base: position 147,980,519 of record NC_039358.1, on the reverse strand, counting down.
GCCTGTGAAGCATTGGATTGATTGAGCAGTGGGGAGAAACTAGTGCTCACTAGTGACTGTGAGCAAGCTGGTTCTCTTCCCACTCTAGTAGTATGCCTAGGCTCTCAATTTGTTTTTTTTTTATATAACTGTTTTGTGCCTTGCTCCCCTGCCATTGCCCTTGGCTTAGGCCTTGGTTTATCTCTTTGTCATTCTTTATGCCATTATCACCTTCACCATCATCATTGTTGTTTGCTGTTTGCTTATGCCATTGTTAATATGCACATGTAGATTATTGTTGTTTTATCATTGTATATATTGCCACATTGTATATAATGATACTATCTCCATTGTCATCCTCACTGCCTTGGTCTTTCCCTTTGCTATATTGCCTTGTTTTGCCCTGTTATGCTTCCCTGAGCAGCCTGCATTACCCTTCTGCTGCTGCTGAAGCCACTGCTGCTGCTGCAACTGAGCTTGCCTCAGCTAAGACCACAGTTCAGGTTAAGGCCTAAGGCCCAGTTCACTGAGGCAAAGACCCAGTTCAATCCAAAGATCAAGCCCAGTTCAATTCACATCAGAAACCAACTGAACCCAAGTTCAGCCCATCAAAACCACTGAAAGCCCAACTCATTCCAAAGGGTATTAATAACCCATTGGTACCACAACCCTTTGATACCTAAAGCCCAATAGCCAACTTAGAAGCCCAAAATAGCTAAACACTACAAAACACACCCAGTCTCTGTGGATCGACCCGTACTTGCACGAGCTACAACTGACGACCGTGCACTTGCGGTATTACTGTAGGCCCGTTTTCATTTCGCTTCAATTTTACACGCTTTCCCGGGTCCACCAAGTTTTTGGCGCCGCTGCCGGGGATTGGTGCTGTGTTTTTCTTGTAGTTTTATTAGCTATTTTTGCATTTCACTGCATAACATTTGCATCTGCATCTGCTTCACTTCATTTGCTGTTGGACCTGCTGTTCTGAACCTGTTTTTCCTCTGCTGGGACGCCACCAAGGAAAAGAACCAAAGCCCAACTGGGTTTTTGCAACAATATCAGAGCAGCTGGGCTGTGCTTAAAAGGTAACCCATTTAAGAGAACCCGAATTGTGGGCTTCCAATTTTTAATTGTGGGCTTGTAATATTAAAGCCAATTTTTGGGCTTTTTATTTTCTGTTGGGTTTGTAATTAATTTCTGTGGGCTTGTTTGTTTAATTTGTGGGCTTGTTTAAATTCTTTCATTGGACTTGTATTTTGGACTCTGGGTTTAAACCCAGCTGAGCTTGTAACCGATTGTGGGCTTGTTTCCACTCAAGAGTGGACCTCGAAACCAAAGTTTTAAAACAAACGTCGGGCCTTAACCAACTGGGCCAAATTAAACTTTCAAAATTAAAACTTAGTGTTTCGTGGGCCGCAGCCTTCCTCCCATTCCATTAGAGGACCAACAGTGTGCTTGCTCCCAATTTCAAAAACCAAAAATTTCTCCTATAAAAACCAAAGTTTTCCAAATGTTTCCCTAAAAAACCAAAATTTTTCTTTTTCCCATCAAAGCCAAATGTCTCCCAACAAAACCAAATTTTTCCCAAAAAGTCAAATCCCATTAAAAACCAAATTTTCTTGTAGATAATGTGTTAGTTAAAATTCCTTTTTTATATATTTTGTGCTCATCCATTGTGACTCCGAATATTTTGGAGTTTTGCCTTGGATAACGGAGTTTTAATTCTGCTTTCGCCGAAATCGGGTATTCTCTCTCCTTTTACTCTACTCAGCATGTCCCTTTCCATATGTTGCATTCTAATTCTTTCCATATTTTTAAACATTGAGGACAATGTTTAGTTTAGGTTTGGGGGTATAGAGTAGATACCACGATAATATGCCATAATTGAAAACAAAACTCCATCTTTTTGAAAAAATTGAAAAATTCCAAAAAAATTGAAAAATCAAAATAAAAAATTAAAAAAATGAAAAATCATAAAAATGGAGCTCATTTACCTTGAAATGTTGACTCTTGTGCAAATATGTAATTATTAGGAGTCTTAGTCTAGATATTTAGGCACCCTGATTCTAGCACAATTCACATAGTGATAAGAAATTTGCACGCGCACGATCTACCAATACATGTATGGCCTCGATCTTCAAGGTGTTTGATAGGAAGTTACGATTGCCAATCACTTTAGAATACTGAACGAAACTTGACTAGCTTGTTCTTTGGTTGGTTGGGATAGAAGGTGGAGGTTACATTAAGAAAAACAACCATCGAATTTAACTGGGTGCATCAAAAAGGGCTACCTCTTGCAAAGTGTCATGTAATTTTTTGTTTCCTTTTGTATATGTATCAAAAGTTGTTTCTTTTCAAAAAAAAAAATAAATAAAAAAAAATAAATAAAATAAAAAATCAGAAAAATACAAAAAAAAATCAAGTATTTATCAATTCCATCCTCTCTTGTTCCAAAAATAAAAGAGAGTAGTCAATGTAAATAAGAGTCATGTAAATAGTCTTTTTGTTGTTTCATTGTAATAAGCAAGAAGGGTGTATGCCATTGATGTACAACGCGAGTAATTGTGAAATACCTCCAACTCATTCACAATTCTCGTAAAGTCCGGACAGCTAGCTAGATTTCGACCTTGGTTCTTAGCCTGAGAAACTATCTCTTGGTGATTAGTAGTCATAACATCATCTTTCTTTACACATGTGTAGATACACTTTACACTCTTATCACATGTCCTTATTGTTATCAGTGCTAGGATTGTGCCTTCGATAGCTAGATTGACATCTCCATTTGCTTGAGCTTAACTGACTTGCACATGTCACATTTGATGGGAATCTGAGCTTATATTTGACCTAGAAACTTGTAGGTACGTTCTAAGCAAACCTTCACGAGACTTCAACTCGTCCACTAGGGACACTTAGTGGTTTAAAGGCTTAGTGCATACGCTAAATGCATTCGAGAGACCAGCGACAGTGGTATAGGTAGGATTCCTTAGTTTTGTTTTACTTGAGGACAAGTAAAATTCAGGTTTGGGGGTATTTGATGAGTGCCAAATAATGTATATATTTATCCCTTTTGTTGGCATTTAACTTATCTTTTGTGCAGTAATTCTACATTTATCCCATATTCTGTATTTTCATTGTTTCAAGAATAAATATTTTTCTTACTTAATTTTGCATTTTTAGGTAATAATAAAGTTTGGATGACTTGCGGAGCGGAAAAGAGCTGAAGAGTGGTGAAAAGCCGGAAGAAATTACGCAAGGAAGCCGCAAAGAATGGACCGCACGCCCAAAAAGCTAGGAATGGGCTCAAGAGAAGAATTGTTCTTAAAGAAGATATGGGCTTGGCATACCCAAGGCCCAAAACCCTTACCCAAACCCATTTTCTATATCCATACCCGCCTCCATTCCCGACCGTCAGATTGGATCGCATCTGCATCCTACGGTCGCTTCTTTGCCTGCACATCAAACCTCGATACTTCCGCTTAACACTACAACACCTAACTCCATCTGGTGTCGTTAATTTGTTGTATTGTAATCCAACGGTCGCTGCAGGATCCACTTCATCTCACCGTCAGATCTACCTACCATCTTCTCATCCTACGGCGCAGATCGCATAACATCTTCCCTCGCTGAAACCGCTCAATACCATAACATCCGAGCCATATACCCCTACCAAACATCCCCTTCCCCTTCTTCCATCGACCTCTCCTCCTCCATACCCTGTGCAGAACAACCACCACCTTCTCCACCAAACGCCCTGCCACAACCACCTCGAGCTCACACACTGCCACCCTATCATCCTACACGCGATTGATAGCTTCCCCCATCCTTCTAGCCCTTTATCCCATCAACTTATTACCTAACCTAAACCCTAGGTTATGGGTTGATGGATTAACGTGTGCTAGAGAGAAATTGAAGGCATGGGTTGCATCAGGAGAAAAATAAGAGGCATGGGTCGACGTATTAGGGCTGTTATCAGTAGGTTAGGTGAGTCAATTTCACTTTTTGGTGAAACCCTAATTCTCTGATATTTTGGGGATTTTTAGGTTTTTGCTTGCTTGTATAAATAGAAGGTGTTGGGTGTGAAATTGGCTTATGCTGGAATAGCCAGTGTCCAGAACTGTTATGTTCTGTTAATGTTTTTTTGAGTCTCTTCAATTTGTGCTGTTTCATGCACTGTTCCTGTTTAATCATGTATGTGTTCTGTTCAATTTGTTGTTCATGTTAAGCTGCTGTTAATGTGATGTTTTGTGATGTTTGTTCCTTCATTGTTCATCTTTGTTCATTATTTATGTTTTCCTGTTCTCTAATGTTCTTGTTATGTAGTTCTAAACCTCAAATGCTAGGACTAGATGAAACCATGAATCAATAAGATAGTCTTCATCATGTGCAGCTCATGTCCAATGTTGTTAAGCCCTTAGACTAGTTGTACTTTAATCAGACAATTAGTACTTTGGTAACTATCTTAGCTGTGTAGAATATCCCTTAGGTTAATGGTGGATTCAACATCCTAGTGTTCTTTCATCACTCTTGTTTACTGTTTTGTGTGAATGTTAGGCTAAAGCCTGTGAAGCATTGCATTGATTGAGCATGGGGAGAAACTAGTGCTCACTAGTGACTGTGAGCAAGCTGGTTCTCTTCCCACTCTAGTAGTGCCTAGGCTCTCAATTTGTTTTTTTTATATAACTGTTTTGTGCCTTGCTCCCCTGCCATTGCCCTTGGCTTAGGCCTTGGTTTATCTCTTTGTCATTCTTTATGCCATTATCACCTTCACCATCATCATTGTTGTTTGCTGTTTGCTTATGCCATTGTTAATATGCACATGTAGATTACTGTTGTTTTATCATTGTATATATTGCCACATTGTATATAATGATACTATCTCCATTGCCATCCTCACGCCTTGGTCTTTCCCTTTGCTATATTGCCTTGTTTTGCCCTGTTATGCTTCCCTGAGCAGCCTGCATTACCCTTCTGCTGCTGCTGAAGCCACTGCTGCTGCTGCAACTGAGCTTGCCTCAGCTAAGACCACAGTTCAGGTTAAGGCCTAAGGCCCAGTTCACTGAGGCAAAGACCCAGTTCAATCCAAAGATCAAGCCCAGTTCAATTCACATCAGAAACCAACTGAACCCAAGTTCAGCCCATCAAAACCACTGAAAGCCCAACTCATTCCAAAGGGTATTCATAACCCATTGGTACCACAACCCTTTGATACCTAAAGCCCAATAGCCAACTTAGAAGCCCAAAATAGCTAAACACTACAAAACACACCCAGTCTCTGTGGATCGACCCGTACTTGCACGAGCTACAACTGACGACCGTGCACTTGCGGTATTACTGTAGGCCCGTTTTCATTTCGCTTCAATTTTACACGCTTTCCCGGGTCCACCATCTCCACACATTGAGCAACTGGTTTCAAACACGATCTCCACTTCCTCGCTCCTTGATTCCATCAACTGTCACACTTCATGGGGTCATGGTGTCTAAAATTCCAGCAATATAAATAAGTCTCTGAATCATGATTGAAGGATCAACATCAACAGTATCATCAATCTCACGTCTCATTGACAACACGAGATCATCAACTCATCAATTGAGCAAATACTCTCAATTAAGAAATTTCAATCATTCAGAGCTTATCATATTTAGAATTCACACACCCACAATCTTTGATTACCATTGATTCCACACATTTCCCAGCTTCCCTCCTACATATCAACTCATCCTCTCTTGTGACCGAATTTACTCTGGGATGGTCATTGTCTTGATTTAGGCCGGAGTACTACAGATTGATCTCTCGAATCTAAAGCACCCCATTTGCAGCGGTGCATCTGTGTGAGGTTTAAAATTTCGCTCGGTTCGAGGAGTATCCTCCGCACGGTCGTCTCCTCAATTCCTTAAAAACCAGCAAATCGTTTTTTCCCATCTACAGATTGGCGACCACAGTGGGAGATCATTCTCTCGGTTACAATCTCACAATTTCACAAGATGGTTGATCTGAGGTCAGGTTCAGTTACGAATCCTAACACAAACTGTGCTAGCACTAGCAACAACAAAAATCAGAATATCCCGGAGAAAATTCCGACCTCTAACACTGATGGTGGTGACATTACTCCTCCTCACGTCGAAGGTCATCCACTGTCCGGACGACACCCTGAAGAAGTCAGAGGAGATCCACCACCTACCATTGCTGATCTTATCAAAGCGCAGGAGACTCTTGCAAAGAATCAGACTGACATGACTGCTACACAGAAGGAGCTGTGTAATTATCTCAAAACTCTTACTGACAAGATGTCAGAGAAAACTCAAGATAAGGGAAAGGAGAAGGAGAAATCCTCAGACGACGATCCTGAAGTAATTCCAATCCATACAGTAGAAGACGATGAAGTCCACAAAACTGCTGCAGACAACTCATCAGCGAAGGGATCATCGAACTTCATTACTTGCGAGGATCTGGAGCGCCTCTTGGAGAACCGTGGGAAAGACAAGACATCGCATGTCCATCATCATCAACCTCCTTATCCTTCCGCTACGCAGAGGATTCCACTCCCCAAAGGTTACGTTTCTCCAACTTTCACCTTGTTTGATGTAACTGGCAATGCTCAGGAACATATCTCTCGTTTTCTCGAATCCCTGGGAGAACATGAACATAATCATGTCGTTCGTCTCAAGGAATTCTCAAAATCTCTGAAAGGCAGGGCATACACCTGGTATAACAACATCGCGCCAGGGACTATCAACAATTGGGGAGAAATGGTTAACGCATTCTACAGGAAATACTTCTTCGTGTCAGAACAAGTCACCCTCTCCGACCTTGAAAGAATGTTTCAGAGGGTCAGTGAAAATCCCAATGATTATGTGAAAAGGTTCAGAGTCCAAGCCATGAATTGTCATGACCCAAACGTCACGGAGCAACAATTGGTGGACTTGTGTATCAATGGCATGCTCCCGGTCTACAGGGCCTTGCTGGAGAATCTTCGATTCCAGACTTTCTCAGAACTTCATGAAAATGCGAAGAGGTCGGCAACCACTGCACCCGCTCTTTTGGAAATAACAAAGTCTACAAAGACTGAGGATTCAAAAGACACTCGAGGAAGCAGGCGTTTAATCAACAAGCAGTACAACCTGCAACCTTCAACAAATGCTGTCGCAGAAGGGAGTAAGCGAAAAGCATAACCACAGCACAAGCAGACTTCCTCCACCCCTTCAAAGGAACACAAGAAGGAGAATTCGAAAGTCCCCCCTCAGCATACGGAAGATCCAGAAGCACCTGATTTTCCATGTTCAATGGAAGAAGTTAATGAACTACTCGATGCCTGGATCCAAGATGGTGCAATCAGATTGCCTTATGTCAAGAAGGAACCAACTGAAGAAGCCATGGAAAATCCTAGGTATTGCCGCTTCCATAGATACGTCAGCCACCCCACAAGTGATTGCAAAATTTTGAAGCGCATATTCAAAGAAAAGGTTGAATCAGGAGAGCTCAACCTGGGGACTGAGGGAGTACACAAAAGACCCCTCCCAGTTAGAACTTTTACCATCTCTGAACCTCCTATCAAGGAAGCGGTCCAATCTCTGATCGAACATGTCTGCGAGTTGTTGTATCTTTCGAAATCTCAAAGGAAAGACATGTTTGCTGCACTGAACCACACCGTGTCCGGAAAACGTCTGCTGATCCAAGAGACCACCACCGAACCTTCAACCACCAACAAAGAAATGTATGACTGGGGACTGCTTACCACAGTGCACATTAAAGGAAATGAGTTCAAGAGGGCGTTTGTCGATGTTGGTACCGCTGTCAACATCATCCCTTTGAAAACTCTCAGAGCTGCTGGTATTACTGGACAGGAAGCAACCCACACTCCCATAACAATCAGGTACCACGAAGGAATCTCCAGAGACGCATACGGCTTCATCATTCTCAAAGTTACGGAAAGATTGATCTGCACTAAGGCCAAGTTTTTCATAATCCGGGAAGACCCTGGATACGACATTGTCCTTGGAAGAACTTGGATTCATGCTGGAAGTATAACGATGCCTTCAACACATCCTGTCATCGACAAGGATTCCGAGTCGGAAGACGAAGCAGAGGACGCGCCACCGTTTGAACATTTGGAAGAAGTAAAAACTTTGATGGGACTTACCGAGGAACTTGGAGAAAATACGCACCCCTGTGTCAGAAGGTTTCGAGCTCATGCAAGTCTTATTCCTCCTCATGCTTCAATATTACCAATGTTCAGATACGCTACTATGGTCCAGGGACTTCTCCCCATGAACAATTTAGCAGTCATGAAAATCTACGAGTGGGCAACTTCACCTCAGCAATATTACACCCAATGGTTGGGTTCAGAACTTCTTCAAATCGGTTACTCCATCGAGAGGTTTATTGTTGAAGACCTGGCTAAGCATGATCAACACTATGCTGAATACTCTCTTCCGCGCGAGTGTCCATATGTTCCACAATCGTGGAATTCCGTCAAACAGGGAATTCCGAATCAGCGGAAGAATTCAAGGCACGATCGACCAAGCCTAACAAGTTTCATGAAGGGGACCTGGTTCTCAAAACAGTTCAGCGCGGTCTTCATTCTACAAGGAACTCCAATTGGGAAGGACCATTCATGGTCGCTAAGTCCGTGGCCGGAGGATACTACAAATTGATCAACACAAATGACAGAACCCTTCCAGTAATTCACGAAAATTGGCTCAAGGCGTTTATCTGAAATTATTGGACATTTGAGGTATTGGGCGTTCGAAGCATTCATAGCGTTTGGATTTAACATTTAGGATTTTCTTTCATTTGTATTTCAATTCCTCCAAATTTTTTGCAATACTAGCAATTAGTATTTGAATTCAACAATTTATCAAAATTCAGTTCATATTTCGTAAAAGAAAATCTCTATCAAATCTACAAGAAAATCCTTAACCATCAGTCAATCCAAAACCATCTAAGTATCAAAACCCAAGTATAAACCTCACATCTCTCATAAGTTCAGAAGTTCAAGAGATAATCAAAGGAAATCAGCAAGAAAAGGCTTTCGCTCATCAGCATCCTTCAAGATTTGCAAAGCCGCCCTCTCCTTGTTCAACTCCTCGGTCAGCTTGGAAATCTTCTCCTCCTTCTCCTTCACAACATCATTGGTAAAGGGTATGTTCTTCTCACATGAATCCTTGATAACGTTTATTTGCTTGCGAAGCCATTTCACGTTGAGGCCAAGTCTCTCTGAATTCTCCAAGTTAAACTCCCAATCAAAGAGTATATCTGGAGTCACAGTATTCCTAGGTCTGGCACGCATATCACTCACGACACGCAAGATAACGCCTACTTGCATGGTTAAAGCATAAGCACGCCCAGGATTCCTGTCAACGATCATGTGGCCAAACTTCTTCCATATTGTCTCGTACAAGCGTGCATATCCAATGGGAACGTTGAATCCACCGATCAGTTCATGATATGGGAGTGAATTATCAAATGGAGGATCAAAAGCAACTCCTGCAGTTGGATATTCATACACTATTATACGGTTCTCAGTCACTGGATCGGCTTTCACAACCAAAGCAATAATTCCTTCGGTATTCTCCGTTGTTGTCTCGGTTTCTCCTATCACTGAGGAAACAACCATCTGGGTTTCCATAACATCATTAGCGACATTATCATGGCCTTGAATTTCAGGGATGGTTGTCTCTTCATCAATAACTCAAGAATGGTTAGAGTTATCATCGTTGGCTCCAGTATCCTCAACTTCGGTATTTAGCACCTAATACGAAGATTACATGAGGTTAGAGTCACGAATCCAAAGGAGATTATGAAAAACAGTATACCAGAAAGGCAACATCATCAAGGTTCATCATAATACATTCAAGGCACGAGCAAATAACATAAAAGTCATGAAAACACGTTTTACGATGAGTCCGTCTGAAGAAACTGAACTCTGCTCTGTACTAAGAGAAGAACTGGGAGCAATCTACAAGGAATTTTGAGGATGTATCATATACCATTCTCTTCTTATAGATGTCCTCTGCGACATGTCAAAATTTCATGACAATCCGATGAACGAGCAAGTAGATGTGGCCAAAATATCAAGTGATGCGCAATCTGAAAAAGTCCTGGAAGTTTACTATTTTGCCTTTTTCAGGCCCTGAACGTGCTCAAAACTTAAAAAGCTTCTTCACTAAAGCTTGGAAATTTTTCGGGCTTGAATTTGCACATGCAGATCATCAAAATACGATTCCGGACGAAGATTCTACGGCATTTCTACTAAAAAGCTGGGTTCCGAACTTTCTGACGACGAAATTTGACTAAGTTTTCATGTACGCACATGGATTCACATTCATTCATTCAAAAATAATCACTTTTATACTTCTATGAAGAAGGTTATGCTTACTTGAGGGGTATCCAAAGCATTCAAGGAGTTGGGATTGTCCGTGTCAACGATGGGAGGATCATTACTTCCATTCAGCTCCAAATCCTTAGCACCGCCTGTGTCTCTATTCTCAAGAGACGGTCGAGTGGAAGCACTTTCCATCTCCATAACGACATCCTCCTGGACATATTCTCAAACAATTAGCGTTTCATCAATAAAGCATCATAATCGAACATGTGAAGAGATACTTACAACTTCTCATTCATCGCTCAAATCAGGAATTGCTTGCTCAAAGGCGGAGAACCGAAGACCATCAATACTTGATGGAGCAAAATTCTGCAATGGAATAACAATATAGGTTTCAAGATCCTAATAATATGGGCGAGAAAGAGTCACAACGAGGAAAATATTGGAAACTCACCAAAGCACCAACTGAGGACTTTACGGTATTAGGTAACAGCTTATAACCTTTATGCCTGCCTTCTCCGCCATGAATAACCGCCTCAGTCTTTGAGAAATCTACACCTATTCGAGGTCGTATATTACGACCGTCCTGTGGTGAAATCCAGTAACATAATCAGAATACAGTTCTTATTATTTCGTGAAGATTATATGAAGAAACATACCTGAGAGCATCCTGGAGACGACTTTCTTTTATCACCAGAAAGATACTTCAATCTTGGTCGACTGGAAATCATCTCAGCCGAAGGAAGATCCTTGAATGGAGGTCTGGGAAATCTTACAAAGCCACACAAACGCCAAGTTGCTGATCCCAGAATTCTACATAACCTGGGGTTACATAGGCGAATCTATCAGAACCAGGAAACCAGTAGCTACTCCCTTCCACGTGAGTATGATCCAAATGAGTCCTGAGTTGCTCAATTGATGGATTCCTTCTCCATATGGTTGGAACACACTGATCCATACCCATTTGTCGAGCTGCTCTATCAATATTATACTCCTACACTGAAAGCTCTCCAAATGTGGCTGATAGCAAATGACCAGGGGTGCAACTCAACATGAAAGATCTTTCGCCATCACTCAGATGCGCACCAGACGTCAAACTCGTTCTTTCTCCAGTATTGAAAGTCATCAGCTGAGAAACATAATCAGGGACTGGCACCCACGGGCGAAAATTGAACTCAGATTCTTCATCTAACACATCAATGAAGCGTATTTTAGAACGAGGCTTCTTTGTGGACCAACGCATGATCCTAGCATTATCTTTCTCAGGGAAAGTATGGCGCGCATCAGTATTCGGTCCTTGCAGAACATTACGTGGAATAGGTGCATAATTCTTAAAGTGCTCCCACATCAAAGCTTGAAGAAACATCGTGTTGGCATAACACTCAATCTTCATAGAGCCATTCGACACACTGGAGTCTATAATCAAGGAGTCCAGGTTGTAATACAAGGAGCCTAAGAATAAACTACCTATCGGAGGTTGATCACCTTGAGCCATCTTAATAGCAAAGGGAATCACAAAAGGCTTCAAAAAGTTTCCACTGTCTTCAAAAACGTCTCTGGACAAGCATAAACATAAGAAAGCAGCAATGGGTAACATACCGTCGATGGGTTGATCAGAAACCTCGTCTTTGGGCCACCAGTGTGTCAACCAGGAAGCATAGCATCCTTTACTACCATCCTTATTCACTTTCTCCATTGCAGCTGTCAAGACATGAGAAACGGCGGTCTCCTCATTTGAAAGATCCCCAGGAAGATTGCCCGTGATTGGAAGATGCATCAGAGATGCCACGTCTTCCAAGGTAATGGTAAACTCTCCCCATCTACATATGAAAGTGTGAGTGGGAATGCACCAGCGAGCAAACAGATCCATAATACCACTTGCGTCATGATAAATGAACAACTCTCCAGAAGCTTGAATAGATCTCGTCACTTGCGCCTGGTCGAGCATAGTCCTCACATGAGGAAAACCCAACATATGCCTCGCCCAGCTGGCAAATTTCTCCAAAGGTCGTCGAGAAAGCTTAAACTCTATGATTGATGAGGTGAAGATCCCTCGTTCAAGACAAAATTGAATCACTGTCTTAGGAGTTACCAATTTCTTCTGAGTAACAGTTCTGGGATTTATCAAAAGACGATACATTGGGGATTCCAATTGTTGCTCAGCTCCTGGAATATCTTTTTCAAAGAATGCATCATCTATGTTCGGGACATTCTTAATCCCAGGGGTTTCGTCTTCGTCTCCCCCAACAGAAGTTTCATCCATGCATGTCTCATCTCTAGAGATATCATCATCAACGCACATCTCTTCCCTCGAGGCGTCGTCAGCTTGGGAATTGGTCATCTTTGCTGAGTAGCTGAAAAGGTTCACACTACATTCTACTTCAGTATGCCGTCCAGATATCAATCAAGGAAATACAAGCAAAAATGGTAACACTTAACTCTTACCTTTTATACTTCCACTAACAATAGTGATAGTAATTATAGAGTTAACACCTCAAAATCGTTCGTCTCTTCGAAAACTGCAAAAACGAACGAAACTTTATTTAATTTCCGAAACAGATTTTTCATGAAATCACGGACACAATTTTCATAATGTGAACATTCACACAACTGACCTATGAAGTTTATAACAATAAAATATTTCATCATAAATATATTGTCTATCTTCGAAGGTTCATCAAAACCCACGTTTTGATTTTTCGAAACAACAATTAATGCCACATTGCTCACATAAATCCTCAAGGATTTTATCTAATGAGAGCAAATGCATGCAAATACAATATATCATCATATTTTGCACAATATATGTCACGGCTGCATATATAAAAAAAAAAATTGTTTTTCCTTCGTATCGTCGTTATTTGTCTTTAAAACGAAGGTTTATTTCAAAATACTGTGAAAGCTCACATCTCATACATATGATAAAGTTTTTTATTCACATGAAAGCTCATAAGCAAAATTTTATCACTGGACACAAGTTCATCATATGAATTTTCCTTCGAGTCGTCGTAATTTGTCTTTAAAACGAATGATTATTTCGATTTCGTGAAAATTTACTCCTTTTATGATAAAACCGTGGTACACATGAAAGCTCATGCACTAAGTTTTATCACTGGACCTAAGTTCATATATTAAAAAAAAAATCTCTCGTAAATCAGGGATTATAATTAGTTTTCAAAATTAACGATCGAACGAACATACGTTTTCAAAAACGAGGGTTTTTCATAAAACTCACACCAATATATACACACATGTATATGGTTTCATCATGAACATGAACAACTCATGAAGGTCACAACATCAGCAAACATCAAGAAAAAAAAAACGCACGCACCTGGTCGGCCGGAAGTTGGTCGGCGGCAACGGCGACTGGCGGCGGCGGCGATCAGGTGACGGTGCAACTTCAAGCTTCTCCTGCTGGCGTGAAGGAGGAGAGGTGATGTTGAGCTGGACGTGGAAAAATTAAAAAAAAAAAAGGATTAATTCCTTTTATACAATTTTTTTTATTTCTAAAACCTAATTTTCCAAGGATTTCCTTATTAGGTCCGGCCCGCGAATCCTAACCGACCACGGACTCGTCGTCCAAACCAGCGGTTCAACACCAATTTATGCTCATCAAACGACGCTCCAATCATGACATTGAAGCCTTCATCAATTCGTGGTTTGCTCATGCTCTCTAAATCCGGTAACGTCTCAACTTACGACTAAGTTCAATTACTAGTATTATTATTTATGGCCGGAAAATCACCATTTAATGCTGACTGAGGAACACAGCTTTCCTCAGTAAGCAGGGGACTTAATATAGATGGTGGATTTTCGACAAAGGCTAAAATCATAAACTCATAATTATACAAAGCTCTGATCCAGCAATCAGACGTGAGTATTGAGACACGGGTCTCTCATCAAATTCTCAACGGAGAGTACTTTCTCTCAGAGTACATGCAGATATGTATTCTCACGACTGGACAACGGCATATGTTATGAATACTGAACACTTTCACTGATTATCTCTATATAGTATCACGAGATGGACGGCTCCTAGACAGCTTCCTCTGCTAGTATAGAGCGATAACGTCTTCAATAACAAACAACGAGTTTACCCTGACTATATAAAGTATATGACATACCGACAATCTCATATCGGGATAATTAATGCTCCTGGACAGCTTGCTCTGCTAGTATAGAGCCACAAAGTTAATTATTCCTAATTAAGATTAATTCTGCCGTGACATTCACTACTGAATTCCCAGAATAATCTATTATTGCTCTTATTCCATGGTCGAATCCACGACTGGTCCCATGGAATGGCAATGACAAATGCTCCTATTCCATGGTCGAATCCACGACTGGTCCCATGGAATGGAAATAAACAATTGTCCTGATTCTATGATCGAATCCACGGCTTGATCTCATAGAATAGCAATAACTATATTATATCATTACTCCGATTTCATGATCGAGTCCATAACTGGTCTCATAAATGGTAATAGATAAATATTAATTACTCTAATTCTATAGTCGAATCTACGATCCCATGGAATGGTAATGCTCACTTTATTATTCTGAATTCGTAGTCGAATCCTCAGCTGATCTTATGAATTAATAATAAACATCTTATTACTCAGTTTTGTGAATTATTCTCCACCGAATTCCATAATTAGTAATAAATAATAAACAACCGGGCGTCTTAGCTACCTCTAAGTAAGCCCCGATTCAAATGGTGAAGGTGTATTCAATGACGATACACTAACAGTCACCGCACGAACGAGTATTTCAAAATACAGCGAAACGATGAACCTATGCAAAATAGGGAAGAAAATAATAAATAATTAAAAATATTGACCAGGGTGCTGGGAGCACGGACACACGACCGACCGACCGTGTCGTGGTCAATCCCACGCCAGTTTTGTATTTTTAATGCATTTTTATTATTTTCCATGATTTGATGAAAATTCTCTCATTTTATCAAATCTCCTTCGTCTCGAGGAAACTCCTCGGTTTCATGGTATTTTCATAAATTCGTAAAAAATAATATAAAATTAAGAAAAGAAGTGTGGGGCGTGACCGTTGGCCAACCAGACATGCCTTGGTCCTAGTCGTCCCCACACCTCACTGTTCCTCATTATTTTATTATTATTATTATTTATCTAATTTCATGAAAAAACTCCTTGATTTCATGGTATTTTGCACAAATCATCAAATAATAAATAAAATTATGAAAACTTGTGGGATCGGGCCACTAGCCGGTCCCACACGCCCCTTGTTTTATTATTTTATTTTATTTTTCCTTGAATTCATCAAATTCCTTGATTTCATGGTATTTCTCTCAAATTAGGAAAATTCCCTCAAATCATGAAAATTACTTAAAAAATATAAAAAAAATTATGAAAACTCGTGGGATCGCCCCCCTAGCCGGCCGGCCAATCCCCACGGTCCCGCATGCCTGTGTTTTTATTATTTTAATATTTTTTGCTTCCTTGAACTCATGAAAACTCCTTCAATTCATGGAAACTCCCTAAATTCATCAAATTTCTTAAAATTCATGAATTTTTCATAAAATCATCAAAAATATTATAAAATTAAGGAAAATGGCACCACGGGACCGTGGTCACGACCGGCCGACCATGCCTTGGCCTCGGCAGTCCCACGCCTTTTTATTCCTTATTTTATAATTATTTTCCATCATCTCATGGTGTTTTTCCTCAGTTTCGTCGAAACCCTAATTTTGGCATATTTTCTCGAATGGATGCTCAATTGCACGCCAGAAAATATCAAAATTCTCAGGAATGAGACGTGGATGCCTTGGGGACACGAGCACGCTATCTTAACCGACCAAGATTGGCTCTTTGTCTTACATAATCCGGTCCCATCAAAGTTTCATAGTTTTGACCTAATTTGCACAATTGCACGTATTAGGTCCAAGACTCTTCCAAACGCTTCGGATTTTCATGAAGTGATCATCAGCCAGTCACGTGACTACCCAGGGACGGTTTCATGACCCCATGGTCGTTCCCTCACTCCGTCATAATTAATTAGGTTTTCTCACCTAAGGCTCAGACGAGCATTTTCGAATAAATGATTAAACCAGCATTTAATCATTCTTTCACCAAAAAATCGTCAACTCTTCAGGAGTTATTTGTATTTGCTCACGTGAGCATATGGACACTACATGGTTGATCCACGGTCCATGTAGTCGCTCCATCCTTCGTACCATGGTTAAACTTCTGACGAACCATGAATTGATCATCAATTGATCAAATTAGGGTTCTGAATCCAAGGATCATCATTCCAGATTCCAACCTTAATAATTTTACGACGACCTCACGGTCATTAATTTTATTAATTATGCTCGGTTCAACGACCAATATTCTAATTAATATTTTTGGTACGCTGCCAATAATCCATCAGATGAGCAACACATGCTCAGACGATCAAATATTCAACAATTCATCACATGAGCAACACTTGCTCAGATGATAAATATTTGCTCAAACCAAGGAATATTAGTTCAATAATCAATATTCAACGATCCATCGAATGAGCAATACTTCATCGTAAGAACTATACCTCTGTCTCATGACATGTTCAATTCATGAGTTTCAGACAATCATGTTCAACTCAGCAACTACATGGACTCATCGTCCCATCAAACCACGAAGTCATCAATTGACTAACATACCACGAGACGTCAATCGTGTCACTTTGGGGGGATATCGTTTAGGGTTTTGGTCTGGCGGTCTACGGAACGTGTGTTCAAACACACGATGGAATGTGAGCAAGTCGTGCAATAAGTTGAAGGAATTCACGAGGTAGTGGGTGGAAAATCGACCAAGTCTCAACACGTTGAGCAACTGGTTTCAAACACGATCTCCACTTCCCCACTCCTTGATTCCATCAACTGTCACACTTCATGGGGCCATGGTGTCTAAAATTCCAGCAATATAAATAAGTCTTTGAATCATGATTGAAGGATCAACATCAACAGTATCATCAATCTCACGTCTCATCGACAACACGAGATCATCAACTCATCAATTGAGCAACTACTCTCAATTGAGCAATTTCAATTATTCAGAGCTTATCATATTCAGAATTCATATACCCACAATCTTTGATTACCATTGATTCCACACATTTTCCAGCTTCCCTCCTACAGACCAACCCATCCTCTCTTGTGACCGAATTTACTCTGGAACGGTCATTGTCTTGATTTAGGCCGGAGTACTACAGATTGATCTCTCGAATCTAAAGCACCCCCTTTGCAGCAGTGCATCTGTGTGAGGTTTAACATCGCTCGGTTTGAGGAGTCTCCTCCGTATAGTCGTCTCATCAATTCCTTAAAAACCAGCAAATCGTTTTTCCCCATCTACAGAAATATTTCTGGAGAATGTTCAGCTAAGTCAGCAGCTAATCTAGTAAGACATCATTACCCAAAATGTGCATGGGCAAACTCGGTCTGGTAATCTGGAATGTATCCAACTACTTCAAGCAATGTTTGGAAACTGTTAGGAGAGTATATGCTAAAGATGATAACACGAAAATAAGAGGGTTTCATACTATATCAAGATGCTGTTTTTGTAGAAAATCTGATGAAGAAACTTTAGTACATCTTTTATGGTTCAACAATTTCAGTGAGCCCATCAGGAAATGGCTAGGATCTATGTTTCTATTCCGAAATCCGACATCTTATGAAGATATCTTATGCTTTGCAAAAACTAATAGTAGTGGAGTTAAGGATATTTGGTTAGTGGTTGCTTCTATAACAATGATGGAACTCTGGTTTCTAAGGAATAAAGTAGTATTTGAAAACTCTTTTGTTGATGTGGTTGCTTTTAAAAGTAAAATTATCAAATATACTAGAAATTGTAATATAAGGATGAAGGGAGTAATGATACTAGTTATGATCATCAAGTCTTAAGAAACTTTGAGTTAGAGAAAAGGAAAATTCAAACTCATTATATTCAACAAATTTCTTTCTATCTACCTGCACAACATCAGGTGCTAGTTTGCTGTGATGGTGCATCTAGGGGGAATCCAGGTATTGCTGGTTTTGGTTTCATTGGTAGAAGTCATGATGGAAAATTTCTTTTGCTACATCATGGGCTTGGGCATAGTAACCAACTTCCTCGTCGAGATAATGGAAATTGTTTGTGCATCAGAATGGGAAGTTAAAAATGAATTCAGAAATCTGATAATCTATTCAAATTTAAAGTCAGTAATATCTTATTTTTGTTCAGAGAAAGTTCCTTGAATTGTGAAAGCTAAGTGGAAGAAAATATGCCACTCTTTAGCAAGAATCAATTTCAGATAGCTTCAGAGAAATTAATTTCTCAACGGATAAATTAGCCAGAATAGGAGCTGGATTGGCTTGAGGTGAATTCATTGAATATATTAAGAAACCAGCTTTTCTCAACACCCTAGAATGTCCAGATCAAAAATATTTTATATTTAGTTGAATTCAATTTTTGTATGTAATACCCTGGTCTGGGGTTTGTCTCTTTTTTTGTTTGTTTTAGTCTACCCTCTTGGGTGGCTCCTGTTGGGGAAAATTGACACCCCAAGCGCAGCGTAACACATGATCACAAAGGGCAATTGGTGATTTTGGACCAAACATGAGAGAAATAATAACAGAGAGATACAAGATAAACAATACACAACCACAACACAAGATATACGTGGTTCACCTTTACAAGCTACATCCACGACCAACACCACCAGAAAAACTTCCATTGAATCAAAGTACATCACATGCTCTTTCCACAACCTAAGACAAGACTCAAATAGTAAACAAGACATACCCGAGAACACCATTGAGGAAACCACAGAAACCAACTCTTTAAACCATCCTTGTGTCTTCTCTTCTACACCGTATTCACAGTTGCTAGTAACAGAGGAAAAACATGGAAACACTAGAAACTTGGTTTAGGGCAATGCCCCAAACTCTAAACACTAGAACACCAAAATTCTCTCTCTACAAGTTTTTCTCTCATACCGATATTGACCTTCACGGTAGCACTCGACCCTCCCCACAAAGAGACCAAAATCCTAAGTACAAGGATTTGCCACTCTTATAGGTTGGATGTCTACAAAATTACAATTCTAGTCATATATATAGGGAACACAAACTTGGTCACCAAGTATTAGTCTCCAACTAGAAAACTGAACTCTTTCCTAAACTCTATAACACATAGATTAGGAAACCCACTTAATGTGAAAGAGGCCTAAAATAGGAAATCCACTTATTTCTTAACAATCTCCACCTAGGATCATGCTTTCAAGCATTAGACGATCACATGAAATCACCTCCATCTTCCACCAAAGTTTTTCACCATCTCTATATACCCGTAGAATTACTTTTGAAGCTCAAATACGAATTACCATCTTCATAGAACCATCTCTTCGACCAAAATATCATGATGTTGATAAAAGTCTTCAAACCATCTTCTACCGGAAGAACACTTGTGAAATTGATCATGTTTCACAAACACCATGAAAATATTCAACAACTATCAAGGAATCCTTGCACAAACTCCACCATTGATCACCAAGAGAACCATCAAGAAGAATCACCATGATCTCCACCTAACCATTAAGCTAATTGTATATTGAACTCTAATCCATAAAGGAAGATTAACTTCAATATCGTACTCTAGCACATGTCATGATTACCGTGTATCTGAAAAAAAACATCAGATATTTCCACTGTGATTAATAGTCTTAATCCTTTAAGTGATTCTCAAAGCCATCACTAATCTAACATACTCTTTACTACCATCACACCTGACATACTCGCTTAGAATATATACCATGTGAATGGTCATATTATTGTGGTACATGCTTCTGAGATTGGGCACATTCTTGATATTACGTGCAAGCCATCAAGAATACTTTAACATAGAATTAAACAAATAAATCTATAACATCTCGTGCATAACTTCGAAGCTTTGCTGGATCTGCTTCTACATGAGACCTCACGACCTCATCCTTTCTTCAAACTATGTATCACATTCTTTATTGTGTATGGTTATTAACACTCTTCAAGAAGTAAGTATTCCACCTCATTCAGCCTTATTCTGCATCCCATACTACATCATGAAAACCAGACGAAGAACATATACTTCTACCAAGTTAAACCTCCGATTTGTAAATCACATCACAAATCCATCTTTGTGTAAAAATCGGTTGTAACATTATCTTCAAAATATAAATTTCTCCACCCGAACAATAAACTATCGTTCAATTTCAGGTTTAATCACACCAACCC
Source organism: Papaver somniferum (assembly GCF_003573695.1). NCBI lineage: Eukaryota > Viridiplantae > Streptophyta > Magnoliopsida > Ranunculales > Papaveraceae > Papaver > Papaver somniferum. The sequence continues at coordinate 147,959,954 of NC_039358.1, read as the reverse complement.
GTACTTGCTCCGATACCAATTGTTGGGAAAAATTGGTACCCCGAGCGCACGAAACACAGGATCACAAAGGGAAATTGGTGATTTTGGACCAAACATGGGAGAAATAATAAGAGAGAGACAGAAGAGAAACAAATACACAACCACAACACAAGATATACGTGGTTCACCTTTACAAGCTACATCCACGGCCAATACCGCCAGAAAAACTTCTATTGAATCAAAGACCATTACATGCTCTTTCCACAACCCAAGACAAGACCCAAAGAGTAAACAAGATATACCCGAGAACACCATTGAGGAACCCATAGAAACCAACTCTCTAAACCATTCGTCAAACCAGTCTCGTGTCTTCTCTTCTACACCGTCTTCACAGTTGCTAGTAACAGAGGAGAAACATGGAAACACTAGAAACTTGGTTTAGGGAAAATCCCCCAAACCTAAACACTAGAAACTTGGTTTAGGGAAAATACCCAAACCCTAGACACTAGAACACCAAAATCCTCTCTCTACCAGTTTTTCTCTCACAACGATATTGACCTTGTGGGACGAAAATCCTAAGCACAAGGATTTACCACTCTTCTAGGTTGGATGTCTACAAAACTAAAATTCTAGTCATATACATATAGAGAACACAAACCTGGTCACCAAGTATTAGTCTCCAACTAGGAAATAAACTCTTTCCTAAACTCTATACCACCTAGATTAGGAAACCCACTCAATATGGAGGAGGCCTAAAACAGGAAATCCACTTATTTCCTAACAACTCCTCTATTATAATTTCTGAAAACATTCATTTAACTTAACGAGAAATATTAATCCAGCAAAAAAAGAGTCTCGCTTTCGTTCCGTTCACACTTCTGAACTGAGCTCAAATCTGTATCCAAACACAACTTCGCACAAATTAGACAACATTTAATGTTTTCTTTATGCAGTTGCAGCCTCTCTAAGCTATTTTTTTTAGATAACGGCCTTCAAAAAGGCTAATGATCCCCCTCAACTGTGGTAGTCACCAAACAGGAGGGACAAACCAGTACATGGAGGCATTGTTTGTTTTTTTCCCATTGAGCTAACTCATGAGCAACAGAATTACAAACACGCGGTTGAACGTTAAAAATGCATGCCACTAATGTGGAAGAAAACAATTGAATATCCTTAAAAATAGCATATGTTCGCGAGTCTCCATCAAACAGGCCAGCTGAAAATTGATCAATGAGAGCCTTCACATCACTTTCAACAATGACATGAGTTAACTGCTGCTCCAAGGCTTTCTTCAGGTTTGCCCAAATAGCTCTGGCTTCATCTTCTTCAGCAGACTTTACTTCAAAATCCAGGAAGGCACAAAAAGAGGCTTTGCTTGAGAAGTCCCTCATCACATACCCTGCACCATTTGCTCCAGAAATGTCATCATAGAATGGTAAGGTAGGCTCCAACGCCCCCCGCACTCTTGACTCAACCATGTACCTCGGCGCCCTGATCGAGTTTCTGCACTCCTTAGGAGAGACTTTATCACCTTGATCTTCCAATCTTAGGTGATGAACTTAGACTGAAAATTTAAGGCACCTCTCCTGGATGGGCTTTTTTTTTCTCACACCAAATCTCCATTACTCAAGTTCCAGGGTCGATGTAGCTTTCCCTTGAGTCATGTTTATCAAGTTTTCCCCAAATGTGACGTGCGATAGGTCTTACTTGTTGCCTCTTGCATTTATGCGAACTAGGGTGCGCGCCAAAGTTGGATGCCTCGCTTCTGTGGTTATATATTCTGCTGCCTTATATTAAGCTCTTATTAGAAGGACTTATATTTGCCTTTTTCTGATTTGAGAACGAAAGTTATCTCCAAATATTCATCACACACCACAGGCACATTAGAATAATTATTGCTTTGAAAACAAAATTCTTCTCCATACCTTTCTTCCTTGTATTCATCAATGCTTCTTCGTAAGATAACCATACCTTCACGAAGTTCTTGGAGTTGCTCGTTTGTAGCCTCTTTATCTTTTTGAAACTCTTGTCGTAAAAAGTTGGAAAATTTGTCTAACAAGTTAGAGACTTGTTGTTCACGAGCATAAGAATCCTCCAATCCTTGTGGTTGTTCACACACATACCCGCCATAAGGTTGTTGATATGTAAAAGGACCACAATATTCCATAGGATATTGATCATAACCAATGAATTGGTGTTGACTATAACCCTGGGATGGTTGGTAGTTTCCATATTGTTTAGGTTGTTGAAAACCGTATCCGTTGTTCCAATATGCTCCGTCCATAGAAATTGGTACCTGAAACACGATCCTCAAAACAAGGTTAACAACCAGAAGATAAAAACAAAAACAAAACTAAAAACAAAACCAAAAATAAGAAACCAAAAACAAGTGACAACCGCTGCCTCCCCGGCAGCGGCGCCAAAATTTGATCGCTGTCGTAGGCGTCAAAAATAATTACACTTTCTTACTACTCAAAATATATTATGAAGCAAGGGCAAGAAAGGATCGTTCCCACAGAGAGGTCTTAGGTTGCCAATATGTTTCGGTTTCTTATGTAAAGCCAGGGGGATTTTCTGATTTTTATATACTAAAATAAAATAATAGCAAAAAAACTAAATAAAGCAAAATCAATAAGATTATAATATTGGTCAAGGATTGGTTTTCATTCACAAACATGTATTTTAAACAATAACAAGAATTGATATTTAATCTCAATTTATTAAAAGTCCTAGGATACCTTGATCGCAAGAATATCCCGCTAATTTCCTCTTGTCATCAACAAACAAATTAAAAGATGCGAATGTGAATTCTACCTAGAAAGCAACCTAAAGTGTAAAAGCACAATTAAGTTTAACTCCCTAAGAGCACTAAGTTCTATGAAATAAGACTAATCAATGCAAACGAACGTGTAAAAGCACTAATCCGTTTTAACAAAGGTTATGATTCACTTGTGACTATTAGGATGTATCACTACAAGCAATACTCACAATTATGCTACTTGCAATCAGGAATTATCACTTTTGCGTATAATAACCCTAATCTAGCAATAGAGATGAAAATTAATTCTATCGATTCGCGACTCGACTAAACATGCGTTCAAATCATATAACAATATTAAAAGTGAATCATAAGCAACAAAATATGGATACAAAACTAATTCATTGCATAAATATCATGGTTGGAACTCCAACTTATTCCTTAACCAAAAGAGAATTATCTAAACATGTGAGTGGAGTTCATAACAAGAAGGAAAAGAAAACCTATCATGTTTCTAAACCCTAGAAAAAAAGTAGAAGAAGAGATCTCCAAAAAAAGAATTCTCTTGTGAAGCTCGTCTATTAAGCCTTATATAGGCTTCTCCTTCCTTATTTGATAAGGATTCATAGTCGGTCAACAGTCTTTACAAGCTGGAGAAACACATGTGTTGTGATTCGACGAAACAAGGACTTTTGTAGTATAATACACACGGCTTCTGATTTGCTGATAATTCAGTAGGGCTTGTGTGATCCATTGATTCGCTAACACTCATCCATCTGTGATACTTCCTTGTTATACCGAACTTTTATTTTTCCCATTCCGCGTTAAATATTATCATTACTCGGAATTATTCTCCATATTCATCTCAACAGTAAACTCATCTTCTCAACTAGTTTCTCGGTCACGAAACTCACTGCATCATTAGCTCTGTATCCTGTTCAAATTCGACATCTTTCTGCCACATGTTCCTTGTCTGGCTCGAGGTCCAAATCTTCCAAGCTCGAGCAACCAATTATTTCTGATCAACTTATCATGAACAACAACACCGATGTGCCGCTTCTTCATTTCTTTATTGCCAACGGCAGCAGCAAAACCCGAGTCGTAACTGATTTGAATCCCAGCTCGAGTTCTGCTCCATCTTGACCTTATTTCATCGTGAATGGCAGCAGCATCGCCTTCTCGTCACCATTATGATGATCACTTCCAATGAGTTATCATCTTCTTCTCATCTCTTATCCATCACAGCAAAGCACGAGCATCACTGCTTCTCTGTTCTTCAATTGCCGGTGATGCTCAAACTCCATCAACAACTCCTTCTTACCACTGCCAATGGCAGCAACTACTCTTTCATCTCTTCACAGCACCATCAACTCATTCCCAGCAGCATCGAAATCATCACGAACAAAGGCCAGCACCGGCACAAGCCCCATCCTTTCTGTTTCATCTCGATCACCATGAGCTTCTACATCAAGACAACGTTCTGTTTCGAGCTCAAGTGTCGTGGTTGGCAGCAACAACAACCTCAAGTTTATCATCACAGACAACTCGAGAATCAGTCATCGACCCATCTCATTTAACAGCAACCCAATGATCTTCTCGAGCTCCGAACCCATATCCTTTAGTCTCTGATCAACTTCATCGATCACCACTTCCCTGTTAATCTTCAGTACGGCAACATGAGATTGGCCGGCAAACTCATCGTGTTCTGTTGAGGGAAAGAAGATGATGGTGGCAGCCCTGAACTGAATGGCCTGGTGTCCTTAACACTATTTGAATTCTAACTTCCCCTCAGTAAATGACATGACTTCCTTTAGCAGTTCCTTTGAAACAGTCACCCCTTAACAGGATGACTGCCCCTTAACGTACAATGGGATGTTAATAGCACTGCCCTTTAAAATGACCATATTACCCTTATAATCTTCCAAGTTCTTGTTTTGTTCGTAACTTCTTCATACGTACTCAGAAAGACTTCGTTCTTTCGCCGTTGACTTCATCTTTCTGTCCTCTACAAGATGATGGGAAGAAATCCTGGATTTGAGCTAGTTACACTTCTTTTTTGCTCTAATGACTCCATTGCACCTGATAAACTCAAAAGCAATCATAAGATACACAATTTAAAAGAAAACTCACAAAGAAAGCATAAACAATAGATAAATATCAAGGCGTTTACCACACCTATCACACACCCAATAATTCGTTCGACAATCTGTATGGACTAAACTCCAATTTAATTCCAAGAGCACCAACTTAAAAGCGAGAATCAATCAAGAATTATGTCAAAGAGTTTTATCTCTTTCTCAATACAATCAGCAAATCAAACAAATAGAAATCCGCGAGCCTGATTGATATGAGAAATAACTTGTACGGTACCAAAGACCAATGCCCAAGTGTCAATCAAGTTCTATCCAACAAACAAGGTCGGATTTATCAACTGTTTGAACTACGCACAACCTGTGATATTTCAATTATATAAACAAATATAATGCAGAAAAGAAATAACACATACACCAGAATTTTCGTTAAGGAGGAAACCGCAAATGCAGAAAAACCTCAAGACCTAGTCCAAATTTGAACATTGCACTGTATTAAGCCGCTACAGACTCTAGCCAACTACAAGTTAACTTCAGACTAGAATGTAGTTGAGACCTAACCAAGTCCCGCACCGATTAAGGTACAGTCGCGTTCCTTATTCCTCTAGAACCACGGCGGATTCTGCGCACTTGATTCCCTTAGCTGATCTTACCCCCATCTGAGAGTTTCTACGACCTAAATTCGAAGACTTATAAACAAATTTGTCTCCCACAGATATGTTCATTCTTTATTCTGCGTTTGTTCCGTCTTTTGATACAAAGATCAAGGTGAACAGGAACCAACTAATAATCCAGTCTTATACTCCCGAAGAGCAGCCTAGAAATATTAGTCACCTCACAATAACCTAACTGATTAACAGAAGAAGTTATTGCGGAACCGCAAGAGTCTGAGACGAAGAACTGTTGTTATTACCTTTTATATCTTACCTATCGGAGATAAATCTCGAATAAATCTTAGAGAAGATAAAACTCAATACAATAGAATAAGTAAGATCAGAATACACAACTACAGAGAAAATAGTTGGATCTGGCTTCACGAATCCCAAATGAAGTCTTCAAGTCGTTAACCTAATAATGGTTTTGGAAAACCTAGGTTAAAGGAGAATGGACTCTAGTTTGCAACTAGGACACAAGAAAGTGTCGGGATTAGGTTTTCCAATTGCTAGAGTTCTCCTTTATATAGTATTTCAATTCAGGGTTGCTTACAATCAATGCTAAGATAGCTTAGTAACAAAGCATTCAATATTCACCATTAGATGAACTCCTGATTTAAGATTCAAGCTAAGTCTGCTTAGAAATTAAGCAATTTATCTCCACCGTTAGATGGTCTTAGCTTGTTACACACAAATGAAATATACTTATATTTATATATGGGCAACCGTACCTAAACGTGTATATTGAGTTGGCTCAATGACAGTTAACCGAAGTTAGCCATATAAACACTTTTGTCTTAGTTGTATTTATCTAACACTTCTATATCAAACATGAAGATCAATCAATCAGGATAGATAATCAAATGAATATAATTGTGTTTCAAACAGAGTTGTTCAATTATTCACTATCTCTAGAAATATATATGAACAAATTGAATCGAACTCGGTTTGATTCATAATTGTATAAAGTACTTATACAAGAATCAATTCGTGAACATTAAGCCACGGTTTGCAAAGTTAATTTGCATTCCTTAAATCATAAATTTTTTAGTTCATGAGTATGAGAGTCATACATTACCGATTTTAGAACCTCACCACTGTGTTCGCAAACTGGGTACGCGAACAGCAACCCCGGACCTTGGCCTAGTCAAGCCAACCGTTCCGAACCCAACTCAGGTAAATCCGTTCGCATACTAGGAATGCGAACAAGAGTTCCGGACCTTCTCAGGTAAATCCATTCACATACTAGGTACGCAAACAAGATTTCCGGACCTGAATCGTCACAATACAGTTCGCATACTAGGTATGCATACCGTATTGTATCCAGACATGGGTAATTGTTCTAAACTCTCATTTCAATCATTGAAACATCCTTGGAAGACAACAATGGTAATATCACACATACCATTAGCTTCAAGTACTTCTCAAAGTGACCGAATGATCAATACGAAACTTCCTGATCTAATTAACATCAAATGACTGTCTCACACAAATCATATAAGATGTTCAAGATAATTTTCACATGATCATATTTTGACTTAATATTTAGTTTCCAACAAATAGATTGTTTCCAACTAAACTCGTGAAGAATACGATGAACATAGCTGAAGCAAAAAGCTTCCAACACATATTTCGAGAAATATATAAGCGAGATAAACTCGGCTCGAAATATCAAATTTGTAAAATGTAAAAGTCTATATAGCTATACGACTTAGTCTCATTATAATATAGAATAAAATAGACTTCTGAGTGATAGATAAGTTTTAGTCTCCACATACCTTTTTCTGATGAAGTTCCTCCAAGCTCCTCAGTAGATCTTCTTCTTCAATTGGTGAACGTCGTGAAGTCTAAAGATCAACTATACATTATATCCTAATCGAGACATAGATATAAGTAGACTAGAAATCAAATATATAGTTTTGATCAAGTAAACTTGACAAACAAGCTTGAGATATCAACGCTTGTGAGTTTAACCGAGCAGTGGCTCTAACAACGTGGATTATCTATCATTTGTGAGAATAAAATGGATTTGTGAAAAACACAAATATATAGCTCAACAAGCAAGACTTCTTGTGAAAGAGATACGAGTCTTGAGGTAGAAGATATTTACCATGTAGTATTTCATAACTTTAAAGGTTCACGTACTAGATAATACATAAAACCTAGAAAAAATAAAATATCACTTTTATCCTTCTTTAAGTTTCATGGATCAAAATTTTCAATACCATTACTTGAGACATTGATTAAGATGATCAGGCACGAGATGGTTATCCAAGTAATAATATTCAATTTTGATTCAAAGCCCCAATGTGCACAGTTCTTCTCTCTTCTAAGGGCACATGGGACAAGATGCACATTTCAACACAATTAAATTGTGCTGAGGTGAGCAATAGAGTGCTCACCACAAGGTTCCTGCACGGAATATGCAATATCCTTATTTAGATATTTTAGCCTGGACTCTTTTCTTCATTTGATATTTTACCTAAACCTTTGAATCAATCAATCTTTTAGAAGAAGAAAAAATAACTTTACATACCTCAGGATTAAACTTTGAACAAGTTTAAGCACATTTTCCAAACGACTAGCCCTCCGTTGCAGTTTGTTGACATACCTTAGTTTGTGTTTGTACTTGAAACATTATGTGAGTCCATGACCCTCAATGGTACAATAAGTACATATCGATTTGGAGATTGATTCAAGAACAATGTTAGTAGTAAGCACATGATACCTAAAATGTCAAGAGAATTTCAATTAGTATACGAAAAATTCATAACATCCTCCAATGATTTTGATGAAGAATTATCAATTTAATTATCAAGATTAATATGAGTATTGTTACATTCATCAAAATTGACAATTTCTTCCAAGAGTGCTACACTTGAACCTTCATCCTCTTCGGAATCGTAATGATCATAAGTTTCATCAAGTTTGCAGCCAAACTCTTGTTTCCAGTGTATTTTCATCGATTTGGACATTTATTGGCAAAGTGACCAAACCCTTTACACTTGAAGTACTGTGGCATATCCTCATCGTCAGAATCGTTAGAGTCTCTGTTTTTGACAGAAATGCGATTATGTGGCTTAGCTGACGTTGAAGGATTTTCTCTAGTGAACCATTTATTTCTCTTCCTAAGAAGTTCTCTAAACTGTCTTGTGATCAATGAAACTGCTAGATATTCATCTGAAAAATCATACTCAACAAGATTATCCACAAATTTTTCAACACTTTCACTTTTAAGTGTGTTGGTATTTTTCAGTGCCTTGAACGCAATATCCTTTACGACTTTGGATTGTAGTTCATGATCAAAGATATTCAACTTTCCAACAAGAGTATTCCTGGAAAGAGTTTCAAGGTTATTCCCTTCCATGATGGCATGTTTCTTAGAATCGTATCTTTTTGGTAAAGATCGGAGGATTTTCATCACAATGTCCTTCTGGGAAATGGTCTTCCCTAATTCAAAACATGCATTAACAATTTTAGACGCCTTTTGATTAAACTCATCAAATGAATCTTCATCAGCCATACAAAATTTTTCCCAGTCAGAATTTAGGTTCTGAAGACTAGGTTGTTTCTATAGGTATCTCCCTCGAATATGATTTCTAAGATATCCCAAGCATTTGTAGACTTAGTGCACGAAGTCACATGGTATTGAAGATCTGGGCTTATGGCGTGGATAATAGTGTTTGACCCGTCAGAATTAAGCTTTACAACACTTATCTCGGTTTCACTATATCGTCATAATAGCTTCGTAACAGTAGTACCGTCTACAACAACTGTCGGCATATCATATCCAATAACTACAAGTTTCCATATCTCAAAGTCACTGGCTTGTCAAAAGCAACGCACAACAATTTTCTACCATAAGTAATTTGTGCCATTTAATGCTGGTGGTATGTTTATCGATATTGCACTCTTTTCCATATAATCAGACTGCTTCAAACACAGACTTGTTAGGTCTTAAATGTGTTTGCATGCTCTGATACCAATTGAAAACGCGAGGTTACCAAAATACACTACCAACTTTTTCTTAGAAAATCTTTATTTACAAACTCAAATATAATTCCGAGAGTTCAACTTAATGAATCTCAATCAAGAAAAAATATCTAGAGTTATATCTCTATCTCTCAAATCAGAACGTTTACAGACACAAGGCCGTGAACCTGATTTCCGAGTGAGAGTACTTGGGTGATTCCAAAGATCAATATCCCAAGTAATCAATCAAGTCGTATCCAACAAACAAGGTCAGATGTATCTATTATGATTGATTAACGCACAACCCGTGATATTTCAATTCTAAATATAAACAATATAATGCGAAAAAAAATAACACAGAAACCAGAAATTTTGTTAACGAGGAAATCGCAAATGCAGAAAAACCTCGGGACCTAGTTCAGACTGAACACCAAACTATATTAAGCCGCTACAAACACTAGCCTACTACTAATTAACTTCGAACTGGAATGTAGTTGAGACCGAATTAAACCTTCCCAACAATTGAGTTTGCAGTCGCGTTCCTTACGCCTCTTGAATCCCAATGAAGTCTTTGTATTTGCTTAAACCCTAATTTCAGGAAAAGGAAGACTCTAGTTACAACTTGGACACACCAAGAAAAACAGTGTCGGGACTCCAAGATCCTAGTTGCTTGAAGTTTCCCTTTTATAGACATTCAATGCATAGGTTGCTTTAGGTTTAAGCTAAGATAGCTTTGGAACCAAGTAATCAATATCCACCGTTAGATGAATCTTTGAATCTGATTTACATAAATAAGATATACACTCTGGTTAGGTGAAACCGTAACCGAACCGTGTATAAAGACTATGTTCAAGGTGGTTGGCCTAAACTAGCCAATTTGAACTTATAAGCTTAACATTCATTTTCATAAACACTTAAGACTTTAACCTTGAGTCACAATCATGTGATCAAACAAGTCTATGGTGTTTTTAGAGATTTAATTAAATGTTAATTATCTCGTAGAAATAACTTTATTGCATTTGAAAATAATCGACATGGTTAGTACATGTACAAAGTACAAATACCATAGTCGTTCGTGAGTCAGGTCAGTCACAGTATGTGTACCGGTTTGTATATTATTAAGCACAACCAAGTTTCGGAGTTCACAGAACTATTCAGGTATGCGTACCGGTATGTGTACCTTAAGACTATAACCGGTTCCGGAGTCCACATAACTATTTTGGTACGTGTACCAGTATGGATACACAAATCGAGTTCCGGAACACATAAATTTTCTGGTACGTGTACCGCTATAGATTCCAAACCGGTTTCCTTTTCGGTTTGCATACGGGTACGCATACCGATCCGGTTTACGAGTTAACAGATTTCTACAGGATGTGCATAAGGATATGCGTACCAAAAATCTGCTTGTGGACATATAACTACTCCTTTACGTGTACGAGTACATGTAATACGGCTTCAGACTTATAACACTTTTCCCAG
>NC_039358.1:147348785-147349010 GCF_003573695.1 Papaver somniferum | reverse complement strand
CCATGAGGGTGAAAATGAACTTGACGCTACAAGTGATTTTAGGAATTATGATACCGATATAATATCTGAGTCTATTGTATCTTACCCAACTCATGATCATTTAGCTGATTACTTGTCTATTCAAAAGGACGAGAGTTGTGTTAGAGATGTCATTTATTCAGATAATGATGATCTAGAAGAACATATTTATAAAGAAGATACTATTGTTGAGTCTGATGACTTAGA